>NC_086320.1:250143182-250443182 GCF_036172605.1 Pelobates fuscus
TACTTGCCCAGTGCCACCACTCATATCTGTTTTAACAATAGGTTAAGCTTTACATTTAAAATAAATATTTTTTTTTCACTGTAATAGAAGAGCAGTTGCCTGCCTGCCAGCTTCTGTGTGAGGTTCACATTGGATACTGTGCCCACTTGCCCAGTGCCACCACTCATATCTGTTTTAACAATTGGTTAAGCTTTAGATTTAAAATAATTTGTTTTCACTGTAATAGAAGAGCAGTTGCCTGCCTGCCAGCTTCTGTGTCAGGTTGGATGCCTTGCCCATTTGCACAGTCAGTGCCACCACTCATATCTGTTTTAACAATTGGTTAAGCTTTAGATTTTAAATAAATAATTTTTTTCACTGTAATAGAAGAGCAGTTGCCTGCCTGCCTGCCAGCTTCTGTGTCAGGTTGGATGCCTTGCCCATTTGCACAGTCAGTGCCACCACTCATATCTGTTTTAACAATAGCTTAAGCTTTAGATTTTAAAGAAATCATTTTTTTTTCACTGTAATAGAAGAGCAGTTGCCTGCCTGCCAGCTTCTGTGTCAGGTTGGATGCCTTGCCCATTTGCACAGTCAGTGCCACCACTCATATCTGTTTTAACAATAGCTTAAGCTTTAGATTTTAAAGAAATCATTTTTTTTTCACTGTGATAGAAGATCAGTTAGTTGTCTGCAAGCGTCTGGGTGTCAGGCCTACTTCAGCGTGTGCTCTGCAGACCTGTGCCAGCGTGCTTTGACAGTTGCCAATCATATCTGGTGTCTCTTTAGCGTGCTTTTACAAAGAAAAAAGGTTTCCAGTGTAAGCTAATAGCAGCCAGTCAGTGTCCTTCAAGCGGCTCTGTCAGGCCTTCCTTCAGCGTGTGCCCTGCACAACCCTGCCAGCGTACTTTGACAGTTGCCACTCATATCTGGTGTCTCTATAGCGTGCTTTTACAACCAAAATTTTGTTTCCACTGTAATAGAAGAGCAGTTGCCTGCCTGCCAGCTTCTGTGTGAGGTTGGATGCCTTGCCCATTTGCACAGTCAGTGCCACCACTCATATCTGTTTTAACAATAGCTTAAGCTTTAGATTTTAAAGAAATCATTTTTTTTTCACTGTAATAGAAGATCAGTTAGTTGTCTGCAAGCGTCTGGGTGTCAGGCCTACTTCAGCGTGTGCTCTGCTTTGAGGACAGGTGTCATTCCATACCTGCCAAGTGACCCTATGTAGGGGGGACAGTCTCTATTCTGCTCTGTGTCAGTGTGTATCATGGTCTCTCTGGACGGGGAACAGTCTCTATTCTGCTCTGTGTCAGTGTGTATCATGGTCTCTGTGGACGGTGAACAGTCTCTATTCTGCTCTGTGTCAGTGTGTATCATGGTCTCTGTGGACAGGGAACAGTCTCTATTCTGCTCTGTGTCAGTGTGTATCAGGGGTTTTGAGGACAGGTGTCAATCCATATCTGCCAAGTGACCCTATGTAGGGGGAACAGTCCCTATTCTGCTCTGTGTCAGTGTGTATCAGGGGTTTTGAGGACAGGTGTCAATCCATACCTGCCAAGTGACCCTATGTATCTTTATTCAGATTGAAAAATTACAATTCCAGGAAAAATGTAACAAACATTTACAAGAACATGTTATACACATCATAGAAACAACGTAAACCTCTTTAAAGCCACAAACTTAAGACAAAAAATACGTACACACAATGTGTAAGGGTTTGAAAGAATATTCTGAATCCTTACACGTTTACTTTATCGTTTGTTTGATTTTTGTGAACCATATATAAACTACAAGCAGCGTGAAAACTATAAAAACTCAAGTGGCCATGCTGATCAAATTAAATAGTATGCTTTACACAGCGTATAAGGGTGATGTCACAGCACAACGGGAATCTAACAGGGGAAGAGGTGAAAGTCATCCTCCCCCTCCCACGACCCCGCCATATCTGCCAAGTGACCCTATGTAGGGGTAACAGTCTCTATTCTGCTCTGTGTCAGTGTGTATCAGGGCAGGGCTTTGAGGACAGGTGTCAATGTTAGGTGATTTCTGCCCTTTATGGATTAAAAGCAGACTCTGCATCAACTGTGCAATTTTCCATGGGAGTTTTGCCATGGATCCCCCTCCGGCATGCCACAGTCCAGGTGTTAGTCCCCTTGAAACAACTTTTCCATCACTTTTGTGGCCAGAAAGAGTCCCTGTTGGTTTTAAAATTCGCCTGCCCATTGAAGTCAATGGCGGTTCGCCGGTTCGCGAACATTTGCGGAAGTTCGCGTTCGCCGTTCGCGAACCGAAAATTTCGGGTTCGCGACAACACTACTGAACAGTCAACATCAGACGCACCTACCTCTACCAAGAAACCATACTCTATCAAGTTTTCTTGGCTATCCACGGGTATCCTAGTGAAATTTTTACTTGACTATCTCTCTCTACTTGGTGCAGCCCTATCTTATTATATATATATATATATATATATATATATATATATATATATATATACCGTATATACTCGAGTATAAGCCGAGTTTTTCAGCCCATTTTTTGGGCTGAAAAACCCCAACTCGGCTTATACTCGAGTCAGAGTCTGTATTATGGCAATTTGCATTGCCATAATACAGACTGGGGGGAGAGGGGGGCTGGCAGAGCTGTACTTACCTGTTCTGCAGCTCCTGTCAGCTCTCTCCTCCTCCGCGCCGTCCGTTCAGCACCTCGGTCAGCTCCCAGTGTAAGTCTCGCGAGAGCCGCGGCTCTCGCGAGACTTACAGTGTGAGCTGATAGAAGGAGCTGCACGGACGGCGCAGAGGAGGAGAGAGCTGACAGGAGCTGCAGAACAGGTAAGTACAGCTCTGCCAGCCCCCCTCTCCCCCCCACTGAACTGCCACTGGACCACCAGGGAAGGAGAGCCCCCCTCCCTGCCATGTATCAAGCAGGGAGGGGGGACGAAAAAAAAATAAAATAAGAAATAATAATAAAAAAAAAATAATAATAATAATAAAAAAAATAATAAAAAAAAGGGGGTATAAGGACCACTGTGGGAGGGGGGGGGGTATAAGGACCACTATGGGAGGGAGGGGGTGGGATAAGGACCACTATGGGAGGGAGGGGGGGTATAAGGACCGCTATGGGAGGGAGTGGGGGATAAGGACCACTATTGGAGGGAGGGGGTGGGATAAGGACCACTATGGGAGGGAGGGGGGTATAAGGACCGCTATGGGAGGGAGGGGGGGGATAAGGACCACTATGGGAGGGAGGGGGGGGATAAGGACCACTATGGGAGGGAAGGGGGGGATAAGGACCGCTATGGGAGGGAGGGGGGGGATAAGGACCACTATGGGAGGGAGGGGGGGGATAAGGACCACTATGGGAGGGAAGGGGGGGATAAGGACCACTATGGGAGGGAGGGGGGGGATAAGGACCACTATGGGAGGGAGGGGGGGGATAAGGACCACTATGGGAGGGAGGGGGGGATAAGGACCACTATACCACTATGGAAGGGAGGGGGGATAAGGACCACTATCGGAGGCAGGGGGGTGGGATAAGGACCACTATGGGAGGGAGGGGGGGAGAAAAGGAACACTATGGGAGGGAGGGGGGATATGGACCACTATGGGAGGAAGGGAGGGGGGGATAAGGACCACTATGGGAGGGAGGGGGATAAGGACCACTATGGGAGGGAGGGGGGGGATAAGGACCACTAGGGGAGGGGAGGGGGAAGTAAGGACCACTAGGGGAGGGGTGAGTCAGGACCACTGGGGGAGGGGGGTGAAGGAACACGGGGGTGGGGAGGTAAGGACCACTGAGGGAGGAGGAGGGGAGGTCAGGACATATGGGGGGGGCAAATATCCTTGCACCGGCCCTGCACACACTGCATTCATACACTGCATTCATACACACACTGCATTCATACACACACACTGCACTCACACACACACACTGCACTCACACACACACACTGCACTCACACACACTGCATTCATACACACACACGCTGCATTCATACACACACACGCTGCACTCATACACACGCTGCACTCATACACACGCTGCACTCATACACACACACGCTGCACTCATACACACACACGCTGCACTCATACACACACGCTGCACTCATACGCACACACGCTGCACTCATACGCACACACTGCATTCATTATACACACACTGTAAATAAATATTCAATTAATATATTTTTTTTAGGATCTAATTTTATTTAGAAATTTACCAGTAGCTGCTGCATTTCCCACCCTAGTCTTATACTCGAGTCAATAAGTTTTCCCAGTTTTTTGGGGAAAAATTAGGGGCCTCGGCTTATATTCGGGTCGGCTTATACTCGAGTATATACGGTATATATATATATATATATATATATATATAATCTCAAATTACCTATAGAACAAAATAATTATATATATGTGTGTGTGTGTGTGTGTGTGTATATATATATATATATATATATATATATATATGTATGTGTGTATGTATGTGTATAGTGGCAGGATGGCCAGGCTATTCATAATAAACTTCAAATGCAACAGTCAGGATAAAATAGTACTGCAGTTTGTCACTTTCCACAATATATACAAGGTTGTGCTCTCCCACAAAAATAAAATAAAAATAAAATAAATCATACTCCAACTTGGAGACTTACTAAACAACAGTATTACTAACTATTCAACTGGCCAGCTAATCTGGTTCCCAGTTTTAAACAAAATGAAATACAGCACTTTAAGCAGGCTTCACACAGTAAATTTTTCTCAGAGTCTCAGGCTTAACTGCCTCCTCTCTCCCAGCTGTTAGATTCCCCCATGTCTTCAGAGGCTAACCTTTTAAAACCCTAGTGCTGGTTAATTACATTCACTTGGTTCAAGGGGTGACTCCCACCAATTAACCCTATCATGCTGGGAATAGAGAGCGCTCCATAACATAAAAAGCCTCTCTGACCCTGCCACACTCTATCTATCTATCTATCTCTCTATCTATATCTATATACCTAAGTGTGTGTGTGTGTTTATATATATAATTATATATATAATTGAAAAAATATATATATACATTCTACATATATATTTATGTAATAATTTTACATAATTAGGTCATTTTATTAATTACAATTTGCGGGACCTGGCTAACAACCCAGGCCAAGAGTCCAGGGAATTTAATTTGCTAGCACTATATTTATCCCTGTAACTTTCCAAGACACCATAAAACCTTTACTTGGGGGGTACTGTTTTACTCGGTAGACTTCGCTGAACACAAATATTAGTGTTTCAAAACAGTAAAATGTATTACTACGCAATATTTAGCATTTTTCAGACACAAATGACACTTACACGGAAGATATAATTGTGATACCGTTTACTGTTTTGAAACACTAATATTTGTGTTCAGCGAAGTCTCCCGAGTATAACCGTACCCCTCATGTACAGGTTTTATGGTGTTTTCAAAAGTTAGAGTCAAATATAAGGCTTGCGTTTCAGTTTTTTCACATTGAAATTCACAAGTTTGGTTATGTTGCCTTTGAGAATGGAAATTACCCCCATGATGGAATACCATTTGCAATAGTAGACAAACCAAGGTATTGCAAATGGGATATGTCCAGTCTTTTTTAGTAGCCACTTAGTCACAAACACTGGCCAATTGGCGTTCAAATTCGTTTTTTGCATTTTTCACACACACACAAATATTAATGCTAACTTTGGCTAGTGTTTGTGACAAAGTGGCTACTAAAAAAAAGACCATACATACCCTATTTGCAATAACTTGGGTTGTCTACTATTGCAGATGGTATGCCATCATGGGGGTAATTCTCATCCCTGGGCTACCATACGGTCTCAAAGGCAACATAACCAACCTGGCAAATTTCAATGTGAAAATACTGAAAAATGCTATATTTGACCCTGTAACTTCCCAAAACACCATAAAACCTGTACATAGGGGGTACTGTTTTTTTTTTTTTTTTTAATTCTTTATTTTTTATTGTGCAAGGTGGACAAGTCGTCCTGCACCGTCACAATAACGAGTGCAGGAACATGCATATAACATAACGAAGCATAATACACACGATATTAACCGTCATAAGCTCTCACTTGCTCCGTTTCGCTGTTTCAGCACATTTTTATGTTTAACACATTATAAAACAGAAAGGTTAAGCATTGCAGGGTTATGTGATAGCACGTCCTCGAAGTCTGTCTATATATGCCTAGAGACCTGTTAACATTAGAAGGAACCGTTGATGAACGTTTAACATTGAAGAAACGATATAGCAACATATGATTATGCGTGAAAGGGCAACAGGTATACAGGGCCACGCTGCTGCATGCATTTTCACAACGTGCGGGCAGTACGGTATAATAAGTCAAACAGTACTTTTAATGAGAATCCATATAGGAATAACCTGTTCTGCAGCCTTAGTAATTTAGGTTGGGGCCTTGTAGCCCATCACGCCTATAGGTAGTGTGGTTTCGTATGGGGTTTGGTTTAACTGCACGTGTAATGTGAGGGTTGTATATTTTACATATCGGTTTAGGTATTCGTTCGGTTCAGGGGTATTGACCAGCGTTTGTGTCTGCTAAGTGTTTAACTGTTATACATTAGCTATGTCAGTATCAGGAGCTCGTGTTAGCAGTTGGTGTGGGTGGCTAGGTCTACTATCTTGCAAGTGTCGCTGTGTTATATACAGTGTCACTGTACCGCGATTGCCTGCTGTGTGCTATGTCCCTCAGCACAGGTTCAGTACCACTGTGAAGTGCTCCCCGCTAGTTTGAGCGTACCTTTACTTCCAGGCCCATTATGGGCGTCGCGGTTACAAATTATATGTACCGGGGATACGTGGGCTTGTAGGTTTGGGACATAATTGTCGCATGAGATAGACTAACACTTACTTAATGCTATAAATTACGCAACATAGAATCTGAATATAATGACAGTGGCTCAAAACCTGTTCTACTACACAATTGATATGGAGCTACGTTGGCAGTCTGTATTTCAGACAAATGCTTGGTCAGTCAGTGCAGGCAGGTTTAAAGCCTACTATCGGAGGGCTACATTAAAATGGACTGATTAACACAACTTGAAACATGAAAGTAAAAAAAAAATAAAAGAGAGATGCTGTTGTAAGAAGAATCGTTGGTGTGGTTATATTGTCAGTATTAGTCCAACAGTTCACAATGCCACTTTGCGGTCTGATGTGATTTTAGCAGAGTTCGCATGGGATGGAGTCCGGCTTCAAGTGGTAGCCTTGGCGTACGGGCCTGAAGGCCTCCCCCGGGGGATAAACTCCGGGGCGTTCATGGCATCACCTCCAAGTGTGTTTGTGCGGCCTGGTGGGTGCGGCGTGAGTGTGAGCGAGCCTGTGGGTAAGTTGAGTAGGCCCAATATCCCGACCGCTTCTTGCATGTCCCGTATAACGTGTTTGGCATCCCCTTTGTCAATGTGTATGGTGCGGCTGGGTCCCCAGCGGTACCTGATTTGGTGGAGCCGAAGCAAGGCCGTGAATGCGTTCATGGATCTTCTCCATGCTAGTGTCCCGCCTGAAAGGTCCGCGAAAAAGGAGAGGGTCATCCCTTCGAAGTGGTAGGTGGCTTGGTGTCTAGTGGCTTCCTGCACCGCTCTCCTGTCTTTGGCGGACTGAAACTGGACAATCAGGTCCCTTGGGGCAGTCGGCGGGGCCTTCGGTGGTTTCGGTGTGCGGAAGAGGCCCTCCAGGGCGATTGCTTTTGCCGCTTTAGGGTTCAGTAACTCAGTGAGGAGCCGTCTGAGAAAGTGTGGGAGTTCTTCGTCGGGTATTGAGTCGGTGACTCCCCGGAGCTTTAAATTATTATTTCTGCGGTTCTTGTCTTCCTGTGCAGAGATTTGTTGCTCATGCTGCCAGGATTTTTGTTGTAGCGTCCGGACCACCGCTTGGAGGTCTGCTAGCTGGGTGGTGTGGTCAGTGGAGGAGGCTTCCACTGCTCTCAGCCTCGTCGTTAGGCCTTGAATGTCCCCTCTGATGAGGGCCACCTCGGCCGCCAGTTTCTCGTGGTGGGTCGCCATTAGGTCCCCAATCGCCTCCATGGTCACTGGAGTAGGGGATTTCTTGTGGGTTGGCGCCTGTGTTGTCGCTGGGGCTGACTTGGCCACCACGGAGGTACTCTCTCCTTCATCCGAGTAGCCATCCGTGAAGTCGGAGCAGCCGCCATGCAGGTACGCCATCTTGGCCTCCGCCGCCTCTTGCGCTTGCCGCCACAATTCCCCGATGTCCCTGTTCTGGCGGGGGCTGTCAGGCTTAGCTTTTTTATTTTTCCGACCCATCTGGTTCGCGTGGGTCTTAGGTGCTCTCCTGGCGAGTGTAAGGTGGGTGTATGGGCCCTTATTTCTCGGCTGATTAGCTTTTTGGCCCGGAGGACTGCGGCCATGCGACCGTCCGCCCCCCAGGGGGTACTGTTTTACACATGAAACATCACTGAATACAAATATGTGTATTTTATTGCATTAAAAGCAAACAGTATTATGACATTCACAGTTAAAATGTCATTTAGAACTAAAAAAAAATAATTATTTTCTCCCATTTTTTGATATTTTATTCAAATTAAATTGTTTCATACCTAAATATTTGATGTTAACTGAAAGCCCTGTTTCCCCTGAATAAAATGATATATAATAATTGTGGGTGCATAGAATATAAAAGAGGCGAATTATGCCTGAATAGATTTATAGCACAAATTAAAGCTTTTGTTTACATTTTGTTTTGATCACAACGTGTACATTTGGCTCTGTCCTTAAGGGGTTTATATGAAAGAGGTGAATTACAGTTGAACAGACATATAGCGCACATTCCAGTTTTTGTTTACATTTTGTTTTGATCAGAACGTGTACTATTGACTTTGTCCTGAAGGGGTTAACGTTCAAACAATTTGGTGTGATTGCATTATATGATTACCTCTGTGTACCTGTTAAGCAGTTGTTTGTCCTTATGAATTCTTTAAGCGGTGTACAAATGTTTGGTGTTTGTTGTGATTGTCGACTCCAGGTATTTGTATAACCTAATTATACGTAATGTGTAGTTGCTCTATAGAGCTAAGTATGCTTCTCACTGTAGGACTACATTGGTTTACGTGCCTATGAAATAAGTATTTTGTTCTATTTTTTTTTTTTTTTTTAGTATTTTGGGGTCAGTACGGACCATGTACATAACATTTAACTTGTATATAACTTATTCTGCATCTGTGCTATGTATATGCCAGAAACAGTTATAACACGAAAAGTAACTTACAGGTTTGTATATTGTGATATGGAAACTCGTATTTAGGTAGATGTTTAGCGTGCCCGTTTGAACAAGTACAGACAACTGATAGTAGTTCTGACTGGAATGTAACCATACAATGTATCAATACTTTTGCCGGGATTATCTATAACCCTTTATACAGACATGAACCCCTATACCGAAAGTATGAAAAGTATTAAGAGCTAGGATTATGCCTTGTATATATAATATATATTATAGTTATGCTGCCAAGTTGTGACTGTAAAATTTTCCTCCCCCTCCGCTAAGCCTAGAACCGCACAAGATTTGATGTACAAAACAATACGAGCATATTTTTTGGTACACGTAAGATGATTTAAATACGGTCAGTCAGAAGTTTTCTAACATAAAAATGATTAACGTATACCCTTTGACTAGAATCAACAACATCGGATTAAAGAGCAATTAAATAAATAGTAATATGTAGTAATATGCAGTTAGTATTTTTTTTTTTTTCTGTGTATCCCCCCTTTGTTAAATTCTTTATTTTTGCAGTGCGTATATTAGTTACAGACATACATATGGTACCCCAACAGCATTCCATATGCAGGTTTCATGACATAAGTTACAGTGGGGGGCAGATAAACAATGCACTTTTTTTTTTTTGGTTTAATACATGACACATTAATATAGCAAGTTAATAGGTGTCACTTTGTGGCATAACATGTGAGGTTATACTTGCGATTAGGTTAGTTATGCCAATATAACTTTAGAGTATTACGCATTTGGTGCTCCAGCAGTTTACACCGCTAGTACATTCAGTTTATGCTAAAGGAGCAGAGAGATGAGCTTGGCTAGGAATTACAATTTGCTGCACTGGGGTTAGCATGACACACGTACAAATAGTTGTTGAACACGCTAATTTAGACCATTTTGTGACCACTTTAACCATCTAATTGACAAGCGATTGAGTGTTGCTTCCATACGATTTAAAAAGTTGTGGAATACTATCTGGCAATTCTATTTGGATCAGTGCATCTTATACATAGTAGATTAGGTGCTTTATCTCATAATAATAATAATAACACGCAATAGTAAGAACTCAATAGGCGATTAGCTGCATGCAAGTGCTAACGTGGGTGTCTTAGAGACTCTTCCTCCCTCTGCTCTGGCAGAACTACATTGCCCTGTGGCCCAATAAAGCAAGTCAATTAAATTTGCCGTAAGACGATCTGACATAAGAAGCGTTTCAGGGAAGCAGGTGGGTGTCCCCAAGAGCTAGGATCGGCTGCGGAATGTCCAAAGATGTTTAGCCGGTTCTCAACGGGCGCTGGGTTAGGGTAAGTCCCTGTGAGCTCATACTTGGGCGGCATGGCGGTATCTGGTGGGGATGTTTTCTTCCGACTTGTGTTGCCGCTTGTTTGAGGGTTCTCCCGACTGGACGAAGGGAGCACGGTAGTCCCGGTCGGGGCTCTCTCTGCTTGGAGTGTGGTATGTGGCGTCGTATCGCAGTGCAAGTCTCCTTTCGGGGAGTCCGTCGGCTGGCTCACCGTCGAGCATGTCGATTTGCCGTGTGCCTGGTGGGTTGTGTAGCCGCCTCTTCAGCCTCTCTCCCATGTGTGGCGGATAGGGCTGGGTAAGTGGAGTTATATTCCCTGCTCCTTCAGAAGTCTCGGCAAGTGAGGACAGATTCAGCGTTAGTGTTTTCTGCTTGTTTGCGTTTCAAGGCTTTCTTATGTTTGTAGTTTGGCGCTTGGCGGCCATCTTGGGCCCGACATGCGGTCTGCAGTACGGGCGGGAGATTCAAGGTGCAGGCTTGGTAGATTGGTCATCGAGGTTGTAGACCAGTCCATGGGGGGGGGGGAACGGGGCCGGTACCCCCACGGGTCCGACTCTAAGCCCCGGGCAGTAAGCGGCAGGGCAGCGGCCGTCCGTCCCGCTCGCCTCTGGAGTAGGCCTTAAGAAAGTCGGGTAGGATTCTTCCTCCAGGGGACTGTAGCCTGTAGGGCCAGCCTCACCCTGGACCCCAGGGCTCTCTGCCCAGCGAGGGCCACCATTGCCGGCAGGTTTTGTGCCAAATTTTCGCCAAAATATGCCTTTTGCTAGTGTTTGGCTGCCGGAGCTGGTCCTGCATGCGACCAGCCGGCTCGGCGGTCCGGCCCCGCCCCTCCCTGTAGTTAGTAGTGTCGGTACCTGTTATTTATCTGCAGGTTTGTAACGTTGAAATATCAAAATGGAAAGATTACTTTATCTTTTTTACACAATTTAATTTAAAGCAATTAACAAATCAACCGTAAATCAATTGCAAATTGATGTAGTTCTAAGCTAATCTTTAAAGGTAGACAGGATGCATGGTGCTTTCTATACCATTTGTCACATTGGTTGAGCCACAAGGTGTTTTGACAACCAGTTTCCTCATGGGTCTCTGTGTTCTGCATTTGCAGTTTTTCCTTGATAGAGGAATCGCCTGTACTTTTACATTTTTTTTTTAAACTTAAAGGGAAACTCCAGTGCCAGAAAAACGATCCGTTTTTCTGGCACTGGAGGGTCCCTCTCCCTCCCACCCACCAATCCCCGGTTACTGAAGGGGTGAAAACCCCTTCAGTGACTTACCGGAGGCAGCGACAGGTCCCACGTCGCTGCTTCCTCCTCCCCCGCCGCTCCTCCTTCTGGTTACGTCGGCCGGTGGGCGAGACTGATCTCGCCCGCCGGCCGAGGAGACCTAATGCGCATGCGCGGCAATGCCGCGCATGCGCATTAGCGCACCCCATAGGAAAGCATTGAAAATGAATTTCAATGCTTCCCTATGGGGAATAGAGCGACGCTGGAGGTCCTCACACAGCGTGAGGACGTCCAGCGACGCTCTAGCACAGAAAACCTGTGCTATGAAGCAGGAAGTCTCCTCTAGTGGCTGTCTAATAGACAGCCACTAGGGGAGGACTTAACCCTGCAAGGTAAATATTGCAGTTTTAAAAAAACTGCAATAATTACACTTGCAGGGTTAAGGGTAGTGGGAGTTGGCACCCAGACCACTCCAATGAGCTGAAGTGGTCTGGGTGCCTGGAGTGTCCCTTTAACATTTGAGTGTGTAATGGAAACAATTATATCAGGTAAGCGTGACCCTACAGTAGACAAAACAAAACTGAATGTTCACAGACATTCGGATTACTGCAGTGTATGAGGATTTCAACTCGTTGAAAGGGAGGAAATCAACTAATTGGACAGAGCACATGTGTGAATAGGAGTGGAAGTTATTTATTTGTATTTGTGTCCTCTTTGTCTAGGTTTACACACATAAAACCATTTTTTTTTAGTTAGGGTATTATGGATATACACAATAACAAAAAGGAATTCGAGGCAGTTTGATATTTGCATGCTTGGAATGTGGAAACCGAGAAGAGGATATTGTGCACTCTTTATATGAATTCTGCAAAACCTGACCAGATAATTAAAATAATGAATTTGATGTATGTCTCAAAAGTGATGACACAATTAACTGATTTTTTTCTTTGCTTGCAATACAGAGAGGTGCATAGAAGACCATGAAATTGTTGTACAAGTTCAGACATTGATGTCAAGTGAAAGCAAATTTCTGTTTAGAAAGAATTATGCAAAATATGAATTTTTTAAGAATCCTGTGGTAAGCAAATATTTGTTTTTTCTTTTCATGCTTTTCCAAAAAAAGTCTATTTATTCAATATTTATCTACACAAAGCTATTTTGATAATCCTGCTTACTTTCTTGCTCACTTATTTCTTGTTCCTTTCTGTTTTGTGATGACTTCGGTAAATATATAGTGACAGACACACCTTTATAGCATTTTATTAAGACTCTGCTTTAACTGAATTGAAAACTGAATTTTCAAATAAAGCTGTAACAAATCATATGCATTAGTCACAGTTTTTATATTTTAGCCTGACATTTTCAGATTGATTCTCACTACATTGTTTAGGGATTAATCCTCTTTTGATCAATCTGATAGCAAATGTGATACCATTTAATATAAAAACCTTTTGGGTTTTGGATTTTAAATATAGTATAGTACGGTAATAAAGCATATTGTATCAGTACATGTTTATGTGAGTAGCTTTTTGTATCCAAATTATGTAGCACAAATAGATTTTAGAAGGATGATTTAGTTATGGGTGTTCCATTTCGGGATTTTGATTGTTTGTGCACCAACTATCTACATCAAAGGTGGATTTGTTCTCATCCTGAAATCTTCAGCTTTCCTCTCATCTTGGTCATCATGTGAAATAAATCTGTGTGAAGCAAGTTTTATAATAAGTGGATGCCTAATTGTAGCACCGCTGAATTTCAAGCCAGGGCTACTATGGCCTTCCATGGGTTTTGTTTGAGGATGTCTTGCAGTTTAATATGCAGGATCTGTAGAAAACCTCAATTGCAGTGTTCCTATAACCCCTTAGTGACAGCGTATCAGGTACGTCCAACAAAAAAATGGTAGTTAACAACCTCAGATGTACCTGATACGTCCACGGCAAATTTGAGCGTCTAAACGATTGTGACTGCTTCCAGCTGCCCCATGTCGCGCCCGACAATGAGGCAGAGCATCGGAAGCCATCAGGCAGGCTTCCAATGCTCTGCCTGTCTCCTGAGTGCCTTGAGGGGTCGATGCACTCAGTAAATTAAATTAAACTAAAAAATGAATTAATAACTAATAACCTGCGCTCCCCTCCCCCCCACGTACCTAGTATGCCCAAAGTATTCCTAATTACTTAACCTACAGCCTAGACATTCCCTTCTCAGCAAATTAGGACCCCACGGGCGGGGTTACTGAGCGGTCACATGGCCACGGGCTGACAGACAGTCCCCCTGCTGGTGAAATGGTGGAAAAAATTACATTAAATATAGTTCATAATAAAAAAAAAAAAATGGTGTGTATATGTGTGTGTGTGTGTGTATATATATATATATATATATATATATATATATATATATATATATATATATATATATATATATATATGTGTGTGTGTGTGTGTATATATGTGTGTGTGTGTATAAGTAGAGATTGTAGCCGTATTAGTCCAGTGATGTAGATGTAAAAAACATATTGTGGCGAAACCAGCCTCACCACTGTGAACTGGAGAAGCCTTGGTTGCTAGCCTCCTGATTTTGGACTATGGCCCTGCAGGTTAAACCGTTTATATTCCCTGCAGAAAGGCTTATTCATGCCTTTCTGCCGGGGTGTTCGGTAGATTCCAGCTACCGAACAAACTGGCGAACAATGGACCACCTGGGAGCTGGAGTGTGCCGCCAATTGACCGCCCAGAAAACTATGGAACTAAAAACGGACACTTATTTGCGCGAACACTGCTGAGCCGTCCGCCCCCTGGTTCCTATTCGTGCCCTTAAGGTGGAACACCGGTTCATTCAGTATTTTGGAATATGTGAATATGTTACCCCAGATAGCTAAGCCATGGAGCCCATTCGTGTAACGAAAGACTTTGGCTCCATGGCAATTGAACTGTATGTATATGATCTGAGCGCCATTCGGTAATAATGTGCGCTCAGATCCAAGCTATCTGGGGATATGTAGAATGTATATATATATTTTTTTATTTTTTATTCAATTTCTTTTTATTTCGTTTTTACATATTACATGTTTCACTTTACATACATTTGTTAGTACAGGTTTAAAGTTATAGCAGTGTACAAGTGTTTTACTTTGATACAACAGAAACGCAATGAACGTTCACATTAATACAGTGTTGCTGTGAGAATGTATATATTTTATGTCCTAAATGTATCAGTAAGTAATTTTATGTCTTTTACTGTCTTTTTGTCTGCCATGTGTGTAATGGAGTTTGCCTCTGTCCTAGGAGATAATTTGATTTCTTCCCCAATTATCTCCAGGCCAGAGGGGAGGGATTGGGAGGCATTGTGGGAGGTAACTCCTGTGTGATTGGTGTATTATGTAATTGTTGTAAATCCCTCCCTTTCATGGGAGAATCCTTTATAAGACAGTTGTGTGAATAAATCAGTGTACTTCCTGTTTTAACCCTCAAAGTGAAGTGTCGTCTCATTCTTGGGGGAGGATTTATTGCATGCTGTTTCAGTTTGACTGCTAGGAGTGCAAACCTATTCGTATGGTTCCTATTCAACTGTCTACAGCATTCAGAGGCTTGAGAGGATTTATATGCTTCTCAGATTCGGTGATTGTGGTGTCTGCCAGAGTGCTTGGAGTCCTCAGGAAACGCTAGGAGCATCCTTCAACGGAGGTACCCAATCGGGGTGCCAGGCGATCCGTTACATTGGTGGCAAGCGGTGGGATGGCGTCCTAGTGCGAGGTAAAGCAGCTCAGAGACACCGTTCGTGGATTTACAAAGTGAGGGTAACGCTAGTACCCGTACAGCGCCCCTATCTACAAAGGAACCAATGTCGGCAGAGCAAGCATGGCGCCTGGCTACACTCAGGAGCTGTTGGACAGAGAGGTTGCCATGCGGCTGGCTTACTTTGGACCCAACCCGAGGAGAAATACGTGCAGTTCGTGAGGAAAGTAACTGCAGAGTTCCTGGAGCGCCTAGCAGATTTGAACAAAATGGGAGCTGAAATCTACTTAGCTCTATTCATGGAGATTCAGCAGCTTACACAGGATAATTGAATCAGCATAACACACAGAACAATAAGTTGAGTTCCTTGCCACATGTTAAATGGATTTACAAGGGCACCTCTAAAGACACCTGGCTTCTTCCGACCCAGTAATGAAACTGCTCTCTAGTTTCTGGTAACCCCTTAAATAACCCCCCATCTAGTATCCACCCACAGAGGTAACATAACCAATGCCTAATGGTCATCTCTAGGAGGCGGATACTACATGTGGTCATTTGTGAAAGGAAGTGACTTAAGAATTCTCAATATCTTCCTAAAGCACATGTCTCATTGACTATGCGGCAGCCATCTTTATTCACTCGACGTCACAGTGCTCACTATGCCACCTATAGGTCACTTCCTCCCTAAAGCACATGTCTCATTAAATATGCAGCAGCCATCTTCTTGCTCTTAATGTCATATAGCTCACTACACCCCCTATAGGTATCATAAGTTATTGCACATGAATGGGAACACAATAATAGAACATTTATCATTGCCCATAACCAATACAACCCACCTGTTGATCCCATTACATGAGTAATAACTATATATAACTCATATATTTCCTGTATAAGTCTTACTTTCTTCATAGCTTGCTTTCCCACACATATAATCAAATTTACAAAAAAAATACAATATTGAACATAAAACAACACCCACTACTACCCATTGCATTACTTTAAACCCTAAATTTCCCAACCACCCAAAAGGCCCACTATCCGGTGGATTCTGGAGCTTCTTCCTGGTATCATTTATCTTTGAAATATCATGTGTTATTGCTCCAGAGTTATTGACAATATATGAGCAGCACTCTGTCCCTACCAACGCACAAACGCCTCCTTTGGCGGCCAAGACATAATCTAATGCCAGTCTATTTTGCAACACCACTGCTCTCATTTGTACCTGCTATTGGGATAGTTTGTTAATAGCATCCACGGTTTCATCTAAAGCTTCATCCACTAGCTTTTTTAAAGCTTCTATTCGAGTTAATGACCAATATACTCCCCAGCCGGGAAATACAATTCCAGAATTAGCTTCATGTTCTCCGATAAATGAACTCCACCTTTTATTTCTAATCATGCCTTCTGGAAAGTTATTTCTATGCCTTATGGCGGGGATGATTGATCCAATGTAACATTCTCCTTCCCATTGACTAGGTAACCATCTATAGGCCCAATTACCACACATAAAATACACACCTCTGGGAAGGACACTGTAACTATTATCTGGGGCCCCACTAAAACAAGTGTCCAGGAGTATAGAAATGAAGGGAAAGCTCAGTCTTTTTATTGCACCATGAGAGGTCATACGTATTACTCTCACCACTGGGCTGGAGTCTTTGATAGTCATGGCCCAATGTTGTTCATTACCATAGCCCTTTACCCAGGCAGATGTACAGTTAGAATATCTCATTTTAGTGGCATTGGCTCCGTTGTTATGTGAACTGATACAATTAGCACCTTCCTGAGTTCGGTTTATAATATGCAATCTGTCCAATGATTGTGGCTTTCCTTCTTCTCGGTACCAGCCAAATCCTGTATTATTATATTGTTTTAACTCCTCCAATGTCCATGGAACACCAACATATGAGTAACTGCTCTCCTCGCTGCATGATATGGCCCCACAAATCCAGCAATCCGTGCTGTTTGACACTCTCAAATAACTTGCTAATAGATTCAGGTATGAGTTGGAGAACAAGGGATCCGACTTGTCTATATAGCCACCAATCTGTTGGAAGGAAAGAAAACAGAGTGAGTACCTCCACTTAGTAATACAACTTTAGTGTCACCAGGTCCATTGGACAGTATTTCTCCCATCTTTTTGACCTGCTCATCTGCTCGTGGTAGCACCCATACTTTGGAACCTGTCTGTAAGGTATTGCTTTCCTCCCATGTCACTAATACTTTCCGTGGGATCCAAATGGATACCACGCCTAATACAGTGTGTGAGAAAATCTGTCCTGGACACCCCCTGGTCAATGGGATTTCCCACCAATCTGATAACACATTTACCATCCCTGTGGTCAACCATTATCATCTCTTAGCTCCTCTGTTAGGGCAAAGGTCACTTCAGTCCCTTCTGGTAATATCCCGCCCATGGGAAGGATGTATGTCATCCATTCATCACCCTGTACAATCTCAACTAGGTTCTGGCTGACCACTTTAAATTTGTTCTTCCCCACCTGTTGGGGGGAAGATCCCTTGAACCTTAATCAAACTGACACAGTTGGTGTCCCTACCTGTCCAGTCAATCTTTCATAAGGTGAAAACTGTCCTATCGGTCTACTATTTAGTATCATAACTGCCTGCGTGATCACCCGGTCACACCCCCTCAATGTCTTACTTGGGGATAGCTTCCAAATCTGTTCTTTTAAAAGCCCATTGCACCTTTCAATCAACCCCTAAGCTTGAGGATGATAGGGGACGTGGAAGATCCACTTAATCCCTGAGTCATTTGCCCACTGCTGTATGAGCTGTCCAGTGAAGAGGGTTCCATTGTCTGTCTGAATCTCAGATGGCAGTCCATAAGCAATCACAAGAGTCTGTAGCATCTGAAGTGTTGAGGCCTGGTTCGCATGTTTGCAGGGTAATACTTTCAGAATTCCGGAAAAGGTGTCTACAGCAGTACAACAATACATCAGCCCCCCTCTTCCTTTAGGCATGGGACCAATGTAGTCCATCTGCAAGATCTGTCCGGCTATTGTTCCTTTATTTAAATGCTTTGTGAGGGGCCATTTCTTAACCTCGTTGCAGGTCTCGCATACTTCTTGAGCTTGGACAATTATCTGGAGAGTTATTGGTAGTTCTCGGGCTCGCGCCCACTCTAGCATAGCTGCTTTTCCTCTGTGTTGATCCCATAGGTGTTGGTGATGTGCAATCATGTGCCTACGCAACGCAGTTGTACCTAGGTGGGTGTTGGACTTCCCACGACTCAGTTTCATTTGGCACAGGTTGCAAAGGGCATCACTGTTGTCAGAGGCAGACACACAAAAAAAAATGCCACACTGCTGAGCTCTGCAATGACGGCATTCTGGTGGTTGACACAGCATGCATTGATTGGCGTGCTGACCCCGGGTGCCGATGCATGCTGTCTGACTGTGCCACTAGCTCCTTGCGACGACCTCCCCCTGCTTCCAACTCGTCTCCTCCTCTCTGTCTCCCCATCTGAACTTTCGTCCTGTTCTTCTTCTTGCCGAGCGGGCACCCACGTGACATCCATGGACGCATCGTCATCATCAACCGCTTCACTTGTATCTGACAACTCGGCAAAGGAAGCAGCAGCGGGTACAACATCATCATCATCACACCGTACGTCCATGTGTGTAATGCTGCCTGACTGAGACATATCCCTGTTATCTACATCCTCTGGCAATAATGCTTGTGCATCACTCATTTCTACCAACTGATGTGTAAATAACTCCTCTGACATACCAAGTGAAGCGGCTGTGGTGCTAGTTTTGGTGGTGGCGGCAGGCGGGTGAGTGGTATCTTGAGAGGTGCCCAAAGATAAGCTGGAGGAGGATGGTGCGTTAAGGTTCCGAGTGGAAGCTGTAGAAGATTGGGTGTCCTGTGTTAGCCAGTCAACTATGTCCTCAGAACTTTTCAAGTTCAGGGTACGTGGCCTCTGAAAACTGTGCATTATTCTAGGGCCAAAGGGAATCACAGCACCACGACCATGCCTCTGCCTGTCTTTTTTTTTTTTGATTAGTGGTACTATGCGTGCAAGCTGCTGTGAGACCAGATATGAGTGGCAATGTGCACTGGCAGAGGTTGGCTGTTGGCCTGACACACCCGCTTGAAGACAACTAACTGCTATTCAATCTATAACAGCGAAAAACGTGTTTTGTTTTTAAATGTCAAGCTTAGGCTATTGTGACACCAGAAATGAGTGGTGGCACTGGGCAAGTGGGCACATTATCCACTGTGAGCCTGTCACAGAAGCTGGCAGACAACTAACTGCTATTCAATCTATAACAGTAAAAACAGTTTTTTTTGTTTTTAAAGGCACGCTATAGTCACACCAGATATGAGTGGCAAAGAGCACTTGCTGAGGTTGGCAGAGTACACGCTGAAGGCCTGACACCCAGACGCTTGCAGACAACTAACTGCTATTAGCTTACAGTGAAAAACTTTTTTTTGTTTTTAAAGGCACGCTATAGTCACACCAGATATGAGTGGCAAAGAGCACTTGCTGAGGTTGGCAGAGTACACGCTGAAGGCCTGACACCCAGACGCTTGCAGACAACTAACTGCTATTAGCTTACAGTGAAAAACTTTTTTTGTTTTTAAAGGCACGCTATAGTCACAACAGATATGAGTGGCAAAGTGGACTGGCAGAGGTTGGCAGAGTACACGCTGAAGGTCTGACACCCGCTTTAAGGACACTGACTGCTATTAGCTTACAGTGAAAAACTTTTTTTTTTCTTTTTAAAGGCACACTATAGTCACACCAGATATGAGGGGCAAATGCACTTGCTGAAGTTGGCAGAGTACACGCTGAAGGCTTGACAACCGCTTGAAGACAACTAACTGCTATTCAATCTATAACAGTGAAAAAGTTTTTTTTGTTTTTAAATGTCAAGCTTAAGCTAGTGTGACACCAGATATGAGTGGTGGCACTGGGCAAGTGGGCACAGTATCCACTGTGAGCCTGACACAGAAGCTGGCAGGCAGGCAACTGCAATTACATTATACAGAAAAAAAAAAAAGCAGACTGATGTTCTAGCCCTAAAAAGGGCTTTTTGGGGTGCTGTTCTTACAGCAGAGATCAGATGAGTCCTTCAGGACTGTAGTGGACACTGAATACCCTAGCCTAGCTATCAATTTCCCTATCTAGAGGCCTGGCGACCCAGGGGCGGTGTGGTGGCAGCGCCATGTGAGACTCTCCCCCCCCCCCCCCCAGACGGCTAAGCGGTCTGACAAGGCCTTGCTGCCGTTCGATAGTTCACAATTTTTCATTTTCCTCTCTTTTTATTTTTATTGTTTATTTTATTTTATTTATTTTTTATTTTATTATTTCCGCGCTTGTATTTACAAGTTAAGCAATTAGCATCAATGTGCAGGTCCTTCACGAATCCAGGGGCCGTTAATAAGCCCAGTAAAGCATGTACACTGCTTTTGTAGCTCCACTAATTACTGCACACAGTGCGAGGCATGCCCATATTGTCCTTAACTAGCGGCTGCAATGATGTAAACAGGATATATTGATGCCTCAAGATGCCAGACTAATATAAGTTAATGCACGTGTACTATACCAGACAACAGCATTTTATATAGGGAGTCCGTTTATCTACCCTCTACCAGTACTGCACTGTTAGCAACAGTCTATACTAGACCATGCGTTATAAGCTATTTCAATGAATACCTACATGCTTACACGCTTACATGTTACTGAGCATTATGTTTGGCAATAAATATGGAAAAAAAAATATATATATAATATAAAAATATAAAGATAACCAATGAGAATCAGGTCAGACAGCAAGGTCCTGCCGATATGTTATCATTTAATGCCAAATGGTTATTATATACTATAAAGTTTGAACAATGCTAGACCCGGACCAGGCAGCTAGGACTTAATGTTATGTTTATACTCCTTACCGATTGCTTACTGGATCCTGCAAGCATGCATCTTCTAGTTGTTGCCAGAGTAATTAACCTGATAAATGCTACTAATGGCCTATGTATAGTTATAATGGTTGACATACAGCGCCTTTCCTCTCGCAAAGTTTAGATACCTTACATTCACTTCAATGCCTGTTTATTTTGATATCTCTGCCTCTGCGCAGGCAACCAAATGCTATTTCTATGAATCCACAATGTGCCTGCTCACAATTTATTGTGACTCCAATAAAAATATTCAAAAAAAATTCCCTATCTGTAGCGGAGAGCTGATTTCTCGCAGCTATTCTCCACTTAAGATCCTAGGGAGGCTCAGGAACAAGTCATTAGTAAATCCACAGCAGAGTTTCCAGCAGGTAAAAAGGTACAGCAATATCCCCACAGCACTCCCAATAACTGGACGACACACAGTTTCAGGAGTAGAACTGACTATCGTTTATTCCAGGGTTTCTTATAAAGCCTGCTCCCATGCAAGGGAGGGATTCACATTAATTAGGACAGTAACCAATACAGTGCTTGTTACCTCCCACACATCTCCTCCCCTCAGAGTGACTCATAATCCCCTTAACTTACACAGTAATTTACCCCAAACCTGGATGTACCCCTAAACCATCACATAACATTAATATTAGGGTACCGCTAGGTAGCCCTGATCTGGGTGACTATTATATCCAAAATTCACCCAGATCGGACCAGTGGTTCGGTAGTTACGTGGAGGTGAAGTTTGACCGACCGCACACGAGTTGGTATCCGAAAAGGGTTCCATAGATTTGGGCCCCGCGGTTGGTCTCCGTTCGGCAGTTAAAACATACACTTATAATTGCCATCCATACTTCAATTCGCCTAGATATTGGTTCCCTCATTCGGTACTTTGTTTCTACCGAATGGGGATTCGTTAGGACTCTCCGTTCGGCAGTTACGGAGCTCTGGAGGTCATAGCGGTGTTCGGTTGTTTGAGTGTCCGATTTGAGTTCCAGACACTCGACGACCAAACACCGCTGAGATTTTCATGTGTAAGATGGCCGCCGCCATGTGTACGCATGCCGAATGGCGGCCACCCAGATACAATCCTAACGAGCTTGTTAACTTGCGGTTTTAGAAAGAATGCAAACCTTAATTGCTAACACACTTCTCTCTGGGGTGGTCCCCCAGTTCGGTAGTTTCCATATGCATATGGTACGGATGGAAACTACCGAATAGCATACAATTCACACAGAAAATATACGAATAGGAAAATGAACACAGGCAAAATATACCGAATACAGTCACACAAGCATGTTACAGGACAGGCTTACTGCATTCCGCTACACTGCTCCCCCTTGCCCACAAGCCGGCATACACAGTCTGATCCCATACGGATCGGCTTGGGGATGACCGGGGTGCTCACGGATCATTTCTCCAGATCAGTTTGTCGTGACAACCCGTCGGCGTTTCCATTTTGCTTACCCGGGCGGTACTGAATGTTAAAGTCAAAAGGCTGCAGCGCCAAACTCCAGCGCAGCAGCCTGGCATTGTCCCCAGCCACCCGGTTCAGCCAGACTAACGGGTTGTGATCCGTGAGCAGGGAAAAAGCCTGTCCATATAAATAGGGTTGTAATTTCTTCAAGGCCCACACCACAGCCAGGCATTCCTTCTCGATGGCGGCGTAGCTTACTTCCCGGGGTAAAAGTTTGCGACTGATGTAAGCCACGGGGTGTTCTCCGCCATCGGCCCCGACTTGGCTCAGTACTGCCCCCAATCCAAACATAGAAGCGTCTGTGTGAACAAGAAAACGTTTAGTTGGATTGGGAGCGGCCAAGACAGGGGCATTAACAAGTGCATCTTTCAGGTGTTGGAATGCCTGCTCACACTCCGGGGTCCAGGTTACATGGCGGGGAAGGTTTTTACGGGTCAGGTCAGTGAGGGGTTTGGCCAGGGCACTATAATTGGGGACAAACTTCCGGTAGTACCCTGCTGTCCCTAGGAATGCTAACACCTGGGTTTTAGTCTTCGGGGTAGGCCACTGTGCTACCGCCTCCACTTTGGCTGGTTCCGGCTTTTGTTTACCACAGCCCACTCTGTGGCCCAGGTACTGTACCTCGGCCATCCCAATGCTACATTTAGCTGGTTTTAAGGTTAAACCAGCTTCCCTGATCCTGTCTAGAACCGCTCCTATATGGGCCAAGTGCTCCTGCCAGGTATCGCTAAATATGGCAATATCATCGAAATATGCGCAGGTATAGTCTTGGAACCCATCTAGGAGGCGGTCCACCATCCGCTGGAAGGTAGCCGGCGCGTTTTTCATCCCAAACGGCATGACCTTGAATTGGTACAGGCCGAATGGGGTGACAAAGGCGGACTTAGGGATGGCGTCCGGGGCCAAGGGAATCTGCCCATACCCTTTACACAGATCAATAGTGGTAAGGTATTGACCCCTGGCCATCCGGTCCAGTAACTCATCTATCCTAGGCATCGGGTATGCGTCGGATACTGTCTTCTCATTCAATCTCCTGTAGTCCACGCAAAAGCGGGTTGTGCCGTCCCGTTTTGGTACGAGGACCACTGGAGAAGCCCAGGGGCTATCCGAGGGTTCAATTACTCCTAACTGAATCATCTCCCCAATCTCTTTGCGCATATTCTCCCGCACCGCTTCAGGGATGCCTTACGGGGGCTGGCACATGGGGAGTTGTCCTGGGGTTTCTACTCGGTGGGTAGCCAGAGGGGTGTATCCAGGTACATTAGAAAAGGTCTCCTGCTTTTCGTGCAGTAGTTGTTGTACCTTGATACGCTCCTGTGGGCTCAACCGATCCCCCAATACAACTGCTCCTAAATCCCCAGCCAGCTGTCCGTCTTCCAACAGATCGGGGAGGGGTAGGCTGTCGCCTTCTTCAGAGGTGGGTGCGCAGATAGCTGTCACCTCCTCTGAACGTTCCTGGTAGGGCTTCAGCATGTTCACATGGATCATGCGTCGCCCTCCAGTTCCTGCGCAGTGGCCAATTAAATAAGTGGTGTCACATCGTTGTTCTACCACTTTATAAGGGCCTTGCCAGGCGGCCTGTAGCTTATCGTGTCGGACAGGTTTTAAAATTAAAACTTTCTGCCCGACCTGGAAGCTACGGTCCCTGGCGCCCCTATCGTACCTGGTGCGCTGACGCGTCTGAGCCGCCTGTAGGTTTTCCTTCACCGTCTTCGTGAGTGCTTCCAGGCGATCTCGGAGGGCCAACACATATGGTACAATAGGGGTGCCGTCGGCGCTACGGTCTCCCTCCCAATGTTCTCTAATTAAGTCTAGGGGCCCCCTTACTCTCCTCCCGAATAGCAGTTCAAAGGGGGAAAATCCCGTAGATTCTTGTGGCACCTCCCTGTAAGCAAACAGTAGATGCGGCAGGAATTTTTCCCAGTCTCGGTGGGTGTCTGCTAAGGTTCGGAGCATCTGTTTTAAGGTGCCATTGAAACGTTCGCAGAGCCCATTAGTCTGGGGGTGGTAGGGAGCACTAATTATGGGCTTAACTTTACAAAACTTCCAGAGCTGTTGGGTGACTTCTGCCGTGAACTGAGTGCCCTGATCCGAGATGATCTCCCTGGGTAACCCCATCCGGGAGAAAATCTGCATCAGCGCCTCAGCCACCGTCTCTGCATGTATGTTGGTTAGGGCTACCGCCTCGGGGTAGCGAGTGGCGTAGTCCACTACTGTCAAGATGTACCGTTTGCCCGATGGGCTAGGCTTCCGGAGGGGGCCTACAATATCTACTGCGATCCTATGAAAGGGTTCTTCGATTATGGGTAGTGGGTTCAGCTTAGCCTTACGCCTATCCCCCCTCTTTCCTACCCTCTGGCACGTATCACAGGTATTACAATATCTGCGCACCTCCTGGCTAATCCCTGGCCAGAAGAAACTTTGGGTCAGCCGATATCTGGTACG
Organism: Pelobates fuscus; assembly: GCF_036172605.1. Classification (NCBI taxonomy): domain Eukaryota; kingdom Metazoa; phylum Chordata; class Amphibia; order Anura; family Pelobatidae; genus Pelobates; species Pelobates fuscus. The sequence continues at coordinate 250,168,522 of NC_086320.1, forward strand.
ACTGACCCCCAAATGTCCGGATAGCGGAATATCGTGCGCTATTCGGAGTAATTCGGTTCGGTACCTCTGGGGTACAACCAGCTGCCTTGCAGCAATGGGGTCTGACCCAGCTATCTGTTTATTCGTCTCTCGGTACAATAACTGTCTGTCCCACACAAATCTTTCCCCCTCTGCCCCCGGTTGGTTAGAGGTGACCTTGTCTCGGTATACTTGTAGGGTAGGGTCAGTGATCACCTCGGCTACAAATTCGCCAGGGGGGGCCCAAGGGATACAGTCTAGGGAAGGGGAGAAATCTCTTACCTGGACCTCCGGCAGTGCGTTGTTGTTCTGGGTGCGGGCCTGTTGCCTGGTGACTACTGGGTGCGCTTCCTCAGTAGTTTGGGGCTCAAATGCGGAGGTGAGTTTGCCCAGATCATTCCCCAGGACCACCTCAGCAGGTAATTGCGGCATTAATCCCACTTCCACATTCCCGAACCCCGCACCCCAATGCAAGTGTACCCTGGCTGTGTCTAGCCGATACACGGCTCCCCCTGCAACCCTGACAGCCACAGTCTTATTAAGTTTGGCCTTGTCAGAAACCAAATGACTTTGAACCAAGGTGATGGTGGCTCCCGAGTCTCTGAGCCCCTGCATATGCTTCCCTTCTAGGTATACAGTCTGCCTATGGTGCTGTCGATTGTCCGCCTGTGCCTGTTATGGGTTGGCCTCATGCAGCACTTCCCACTGTTCCACAGTCGTGACTGGAACTGCAGAGCTGTAGGGAAGTGGTACCTCGTCCTGGTAGTGATGCGCTGCTGCTCTCGGTGGTGGTGGTGGAGGCCCTGGTCGGATCCAAGTGGTGCGGTCTCTAGACTGCGGACAATCTTGCTGAAAATGTCCCCACTTCTGGCACCGGTGGCATTGCACAGAAGCAGGTGTGCGATATCTCGGTTGCGCTGCTGCCGGTGCCGGTGGAGGGAGTTGTCTTGGTGGGGGCTGAGGGTTAGTGGAGAAAGAATTTCCTCCCAGCGGTTGCATGGCAGGTTTAGTACTCACTGCCTTGGTTTGTCTGCGGGCATCCATAAAATCATCTGCCCTTTTAGCAGCCTCGGTGAGGGAGGTGGGGTTACGATCCCTCACCCATTCCTGCAGTTCTGCGGATATCCCCTCATAAAACTGTTCCAATAACAACATTTGTAACAAGTCCTCCATGGACCGCGCTTTACTTGACTGCATCCACCCAAGAGCTGCCCTTTCTAGTCGGCAAGCCCACTCTGCGTGCGAGTCCTTGTCAGCCTTTTTCAGTTCCCTGAAGCGCCTCCGGTATGCCTCCGGTGTCATTGCATACCGGGCCAGGATAACCTCTTTTACACGGCTATAGTTTCTAATTTCAATGTCTGGTATACTATGGTAGGCCTCAGCTGCCCTCCCTAACAGCCGTCCTGCTAATATGGGTACCCACTCTTCCCTTGGTATGTTATGCAGCGTACACAGTCTTTCAAAGTCTTGGAGGAAGGCATCTATATCCTCCTCTGCTTCTACATACGTTTTAAAGGCTTGATAGGGAATTTTGGGCTTACCCTCTTGTGTCACAGCTCCTGCTGCACTTCTTTCCGGTGTTTGTGGTCTCCTTTTGCTCATCACAAACTCCTGCACCTCTGTCATAGTTTTAGAGATGATCTCTGTTGGTGGGTTTTCTCCATAAAAGGCCAGCCTGCATTGTACTTGTCTTTGGAACTCCTCATGTTCCGTTTCAGTTCTTTGTTCCGTGGCCTGGACCTCCTCTGCTCTGTATTCTGCCATCACTTCAGTGATGAGTGTTGCTTTAGATTTGCTGCTGGCTGAAACACCTTTCGCTTCCAGAAGTTCTTTCAATGTGGATCTCTTTAGAGTAGAAAGGTCAATCTCCATTAATCCTTGTTCCTCTGTGAGTCTGGATCCCAGCGCTGCCAACTAATGTAGCGGAGAGCTGATTTCTCGCAGCTATTCTCCACTTAAGATCCTAGGGAGGCTCAGGAACAAGTCATTAGTAAATCCACAGCAGAGTTTCCAGCAGGTAGAAAGGTACAGCAATATCCCCACAGCACTCCCAATAACTGGACGACACACAGTTTCAGGAGTACAACTGACAATCGTTTATTCCAGGGTTTCTTATAAAGCCTGCTCCCATGCAAGGGAGGGATTCACATTAATTAGGACAGTAACCAATACAGTGCTTGTTACCTCCCACACATCTCCTCCCCTCAGAGTGACTCATAATCCCCTTAACTTACACAGTAATTTACCCCAAACCTGGATGTACCCCTAAACCATCACATAACATTAATATTAGGGTACCGCTAGGTAGCCCTGATCTGGGTGACTATTATATCCAAAATTCACCCAGATCGGACCAGTGGTTCGGTAGTTACGTGGAGGTGAAGTTTGACCGACCGCACACGAGTTGGTATCCGAAAAGGGTTCCATAAGTTTGGGCCCTGCGGTCGGTCTCTGTTCGGCAGTTAAAACATACACTTATAATTGCCATCCATACTTCAATTCGCCTAGATATTGGTTCCCTCATTCGGTACTTTGTTTCTACCGAATGCGGATTCGTTAGGACTCTCCGTTCGGCAGTTACGGAGCTCTGGAGGTCTTAGCGGTGTTCGGTTGTTTGAGTGTCCGATTTGAGTTCCAGACACTCGACCAAACACCGCTGAGATTTTCATGCGTAAGATGGCCGCCGCCACGTGTACGCATGCCGAATGGCGGCCACCCAGATACAATCCTAACGAGCTTGTTAACTTGCGGTTTTAGAAAGAATGCGAACCTTAATTGCTAACACACTTCTCTCTGGGGTGGTCCCCCAGTTCGGTAGTTTCCATATGCATATGGTACGGATGGAAACTACCGAATAGCATACAATTCACACAGAAAATATACGAATAGGAAAATTAACACAGGCAAAATATACCGAATACAGTCACACAGGCATGTTACAGGACAGGCTTACTGCATTCCGCTACACTATCTAATGAGCAGCAGCTACACTTTCCCTCCTCTCACTAAGAATGCAGCTTCAGAATGAATCTAAAATGGATGCTGTACAGGAGGTGGGAGGGTCTGGAAGGGAGGGTCTGCTGCTAATTTTCTGGAATGTGTCTGCTGACCGTGAGGCACAGGGTCAAAGTTTGCTCAATGGTGACGAATGGTGGGCGGATCAAACCGTGCATGTGTTCGCCCGCCGCGGCGAACGCGAACACGCTATGTTCGCCGGGAACTATTCGCCGGCGAACAGTTCGGTACATCACTAGTGTTCAAGTGTTTGGATTTGCGCATACTGAATAACACTTTTCATGCATATGTTATTTACTCTTCTCAACTATTTTGTTACTCCATTGTTCGTTTTCTCTTGTTCTACTAACTGATATTGATTACTTGTGGAGTGTATAACTAGTTGCGACTATTTAAATTCACAGCATTAACTTTTTTTCGATTTCAGTAAATGTTGCCTTTTTAACTAAAATTTTAAAGGTTATGTTTTATTTAAAAAAAAAAAATCATGAATGCTCAAACACGTTAGTCTTGTGGTGTTCTTAGTAAGTGTTAACAAGCGTTATGCTTAATGTTCTACTTAGGAACAATTTCTTTTACTCTGAATATTAACCTATTCTAAGAAACCATATCAAACTCCTAGGCAAAATGTGAGTCTGTACGTGGTCTATACTTCATCATAGAATTCGATTAGGTTACCGTATATACTCGAGTATAAGCAGAGTTTTTCCAGCACATTTTTTGTGCTGAAAAAACCCAACTCGGCTTATACTCGAGTCAGTCTGTATTATGGCAATTTGCATTGCCATAATACAGACCGGGGGAGAGGGGGGCTGGCAGAGCTGTACTTACCTGTCCTGCAGCTCCTGTCAGCTCTCTCCTCCTCCGCGCCGTCCGTTCAGCACCTCGGTCAGCTCCCAGTGTACTGGGAGCTGACAGAGGGAGCTGCACAGACCGCGCGGAGGAGGAGAGAGCTGACAGGAGCTGCAGGACAGGTAAGTACAGCTCTGCCAGCCCCCCTCTCCCCCCCACTGAACTGCCAATGACACTGGACCACCAGGGAAGGAGCCCCCCTCCCTGCTATGTATCAAGCAGGGAGGGGGGACGAAAAAAATATATAATAAAAAAAAAATAATAATAATTCAATTAAATAATAAATAATAATAATTAAAAACATATAATAATATTAAAAAATAAAAAATAAAATAATTAATAAAATAATTAATAATATATCAAAATGCCCACCCCCACCAACACATACACAAACACACACTGCATCACACACACTCACACTTCATTCATATACACACACTGCACTCACACACACACACACTGAACTCACACACACACACTGAACTCACACACACACACTGAACTCACACACACACACTGAACTCACACACACACACTGAACTCACACACACACACTGAACTCACACACACACTGCACTCACACACACTGCACTCACACACTGCACTCACACACTGCACTCACGCACACTGCACTCATACACGCACACTGCACTCATACACGCACACTGCATTCATTATATACACACACTGGAAATAAATATTCAATTAATATATACGCACACACTGCACTCTAACGCACACACTGCACTCATACACGCACTGCATTCATACACGCACTGCACTCATACACGCACTGCACTCATACGCACACACTGCATTCATTATATACACACACTGTAAATAAATATTCAATTAATATAATTTTTTTAGGATCTAATTTTATTTAGAAATTTACCAGTAGCTGCTGCATTTCCCACCCTAGTCTTATACTCGAGTCAATAAGTTTTCCCAGTTTTTTGGGGTAAAATTAGGGGCCTCGGCTTATATTCGGGTCGGCTTATACTCGAGTATATACGGTAGTTTGACATGAACTATGTTTTATAAAACCATGCTGATTATTGCTAAAAAGAAATGTTCTTCCCAATTAATTCCTGAAAATTATCCCATAATAACGCTTCAAATACTTTCCCAGCTACAGACGTTAACCTCACAGGTTTATAATTTTCAGGCAAAGATTCTGTACCCTTTTTGAATGTAGGAAGCACATCTGCCAGACAAAATAATCCTGACAGATTAAATACAGAGATTTACCTATTTTGTCACTTGGCTCCTTATTCACTTGTGGGTGAAAACCTTCAGTCTTGGAGCTTTGTTTACATTAACTTTCTTTAGTTGCTGTAGCACCATATCTTGAGTCACCCAATCACATATTTTATGCAGGTATCTGCAGCAATCATTTGCATATCTCAGGCCATAGGTTCCTTGTTAATTCATACTGAGGAAAAATGGTTATCTAAATTAATTGAATTAGAATTTAATAAATTATAAAATAAAAAGAAATTGGGGGTTAGTTTTGCTCTCTTTGGCTATCACTTTCTCATTTTATAGCTTTGATCAGCTTGTAGCTTTTTTGCATGCATGATTAGCTTCCTTATATCTTATATAGTTTGTCCCTTCTGGAGAACGGCACATGCTTGATAAACACTATAAAGCTCTCCTTGGAACATCTTGCACTGCCATTCTTACTGTAGGGTTTGGGTGTAAGGTAACAACAAGTTACCATGGGGTGGTAGGTAGAGATTTAGCAAGATTTGGAAGAGGCAGAGCTCTAACCGTTTCAGCAGCTTTTTACAGAAACCGTTTTAGTTTCCTTTGCTAAGCTGTCAGTCTGTGATCCAGTTTAAAGATTTATGTTGCTATGTGCAATGAATAGATCATGCTCAGCAAGACAAGTTTAAACAGGCAACAGTGAAGAGTCCTACATTTTAAGAAGCCCTGTGCTACGAGGGTGTGTCAAATGGCCTTGTTTCTTTAATCAATTTCCTTTACTTACACAATGGGATGGGGGGCGGGGGTGAGATGTATTGGCTTACATGGAGCAGTGAGAGTGAGATTTGGGAGAAGTACAGGAGGGGGAGATCTAGGAAATCTGGAAAGCTGAATGTACATATCAACGTGAGGTTGCAGGAGAAATTTGTTATAACATTTTACACAATTACCTTAAATGTGTAAGACATTGACTGTTCTTTGCAGGGGGCACTGTGGCCTTAAGGTAACATGGGAGAGCAGTATTTTCTTCTCCATCTTTAACTTTTGTCTTGTGGGGTGCTTATTTTATTTTATTTTAGCTTTTATTGTGTTTTTCTTTGGGTTATCCCTGTTGGCAGTTTTGTTGAGAAGGTGAACTCTCCAGATAATCTCTCCAGATAATTTTATTTTATCTATTAATGTGAACGTTCTACCTTACTAGATCTTGAGATTTGGGTGCATCACCTGCTCGCTCACATGCGTACTGATGTGTATTGTACTACCTTCTCTTAAATAAAGAATTGAAAGGAAGAAATGTGAATGTTTAATGACAGCTGTCCATAAAGGGATACTCAAAGCAGCAAAACAATTTAAACGTCATGAAGGAATTATGGTGTATAGGTCATGCACTTGCTGTGTCACAGATAAGTTCTGTCATTTAGGAGTTTATTTGTAAAATTATTTCTAAATGCAGCCCTAGCCACAACAAACTTGCCTGTGTCTCTAAAGTGTCCCTTTAAGGGTTTTAAACCTTCCATCTAAATACTAAAAGCTTGTAAGAGGAACAGTCAGTCAAGATGCGTTTGTATTTAGAATTGTGTTCTGTGAGCAAATGTTTTTAACTTTGTATAATGACTTTACTTCTGTCAATTTCAGAATTTTTTCCCTGAGCAGATGGTTGCTTGGTGTCAACAATCAAATAGCAGCATTCCCCAGTCACAGTTATTGCAGGTATTTTATTTCCTTGCCTTTATAAGTTGCCCCTCATTAGGGGCTAATCACCGTTTCTCATAGGGAACTTTTGTCATACTTTTTGATATTCATCGTATTGATTATGCTGATGTTTATATATTAATTACTAACTTACATTAGTGTACTTAGATCACTTGACAGGAGACAAAATGTACACATCTTGGATTTATTGATCCTATTGTGAGAAAAATACAGTGTTTTTTTTTGTTTTTTTTTCTAGAATTTCTTGATTGCCAACAGTTGTCCTGAAATCCAAGGCTTTTTGCATGTCAAAGAACTTGGAAAGAAATCTTGGAAGAAGTTGTTTGTGTGTCTGCGAAGATCAGGCCTATACTGCTCAACAAAAGGAACATCAAAGGTAGATTACAATGTTACAATTAAATTTTTTTGTTGAGATCTGCAGTACACATTTCCCAGTATTTACAGCAGAATAATCTAGTTCAGGGATTGACCAAATTCAGCACTCCAGATGTTGGGACTACATCCCCCATAATGCTCTTACACCCATAATGCTGGCAAAGCATCGTGGGCGGTGTAGTCCAAATCATCTGGAGTGTCGAAGGTTGCCTATGCCTGATCTAGTCCATGTCTCAAAAATGAACTTATAGGACCACTATAGTTAGCATATAAAAGCAAGAAAGACAGGTCCCCTAGCCTTCTTTCTTGATTTTATATTAATTTCCCCTTAATAAAAATATTTCTGAATCCTTATTATTGCTAAAACTTACCTCCGTTCCAGCGCAGAGATCGACAGCCCACGCCCCCATTTTTGTCAAAATGACAAAAAAGCAGGGCTCAACCAGGTGCTTCTCTTGGAAAAGCCTCATAGCGATCTGGTGCGAATGCACGGCTTTGTGCTGCACCAATCGGGTTCTTCATTGAATGTCGCCATATGAATGAACACTGAGCGCTCAACCACACATGTGCACGTTCGTAAAATGAGCTGACTGACAGCTCATCTCGCTGTCTATGCCCGCCCCCCTCATACCGCTAACCCTCCTAAGCCAAAAGTTTGTATGCAAACACTAATATATATACACCCTGTTCCAAATTATACAAATTATATTTTTCTCATTTACCTAAATAATTGATGTAAATAACAGTTAGCATAATTCTCATGTTCACAGCTATTAAGAGTACAATTCAAATTTTATTGAACAAACCTTCTAATGATAACAGTATTTTTTTTTAAAACACAAAAAACGTATAATGCACTGTTCCAAATTATTACGCACAGTAAGTTTCAAAACACTCTACAGGGAGTGCAGAATTATTAGGCAAATGAGTATTTTGACCACATCATCCTCTTTATGCATGTTGTCTTACTCCAAGCTGTATAGGCTCGAAAGCCTACTACCAATTAAGCATATTAGGTGATGTGCATCTCTGTAATACGAAGGGGTGTGGTCTAATGACATCAACACCCTATATCAGGTGTGCATAATTATTAGGCAACTTCCTTTCCTTTGGCAAAATGGGTCAAAAGAAGGACTTGACAGGCTCAGAAAAGTCAAAAATAGTGAGATATCTTGCAGAGGGATGCAGCACTCTTAAAATTGCAAAGCTTCTGAAGCGTGATCATCGAACAATCAAGCGTTTCATTCAAAATAGTCAACAGGGTCGCAAGAAGCGTGTGGAAAAACCAAGGCGCAAAATAACTGCCCATGAACTGAGAAAAGTCAAGCGTGCAGCTGCCAAGATGCCACTTGCCACCAGTTTGGCCATATTTCAGAGCTGCAACATCACGGGAGTGCCCAAAATCACAAGGTGTGCAATACTCAGAGACATGGCCAAGGTAAGAAAGGCTGAAAGACGACCACCACTGAACAAGACACACAAGCTGAAACGTCAAGACTGGGCCAAGAAATATCTCAAGACTGATTTTTCTAAGGTTTTATGGACTGATTAAATGAGAGTGAGTCTTGATGGGCCAGATGGATGGATTGGTAAAGGGCAGAGAGCTCCAGTCCGACTCAGACGCCAGCAAGGTTGAGGTGGAGTACTGGTTTGGGCTGGTATCATCAAAGATGAGCTTGTGGGGCCTTTTCGGGTTGAGGATGGAGTCAAGCTCAACTCCCAGTCCTACTGCCAGTTTCTGGAAGACACCTTCTTCAAGCAGTGGTACAGGAAGAAGTCTGCATCCTTCAAGAAAAACATGATTTTCATGCAGGACAAAGCTCCATCACATGCATCCAAGTACTCCACAGCGTGGCTGGCAAGAAAGGGTATAAAAGAAGAAAATCTAATGACATGGCCTCCTTGTTCACCTGATCTGAACCCCATTGAGAACCTGTGGTCCATCATCAAATGTGAGATTTACAAGGAGTTGTTGTTCAATAATAAAATTAATCCTCAAAAATACAACTTGCCTAATAATTCTGCACTCCCTGTGTATATGTAGTAAGGCATTTTGGCCTGTGTTTGTGGGAGGGGCGTATGACACACCCCTTCCCTACTTAAGGGACACCCCTTACCTGGCTCCATACCTTTGAGGTCAGCGTCGCATGAGAATCCACTTCCCGTTCACGTGCGGCGCCATCTTGCTTTTCAAAAAACCCACGGTTTTCGTCCGGTGTAGCTGTGTCCAGGATTCCTTACAGGTTTTCCGCCCGTCAAGCTCCTCACGAATCCGGTCTTCGTCGCAGACTACGTCCTAGTGACTTCCAAATCGTAAGTTTGACGCCTGGATCATTCCCACGGCGTCGCGCTGTTAACCAGGCCTTACTTTACGGCCTAACACTTTACGGCCAGCTACACTTGGCGGCTAATAATCTTTTCATTAATGGTACTCATTCACCAGTACCCACTTTGTTTCAAGTCGCTGTCTCATAGCATACGTACTCATTCGAACTAACTGTCTTTCGGTTTTCTGCATTACTCATACACGTAACTTTCGCATATTTTGTGTATCAAACAGTTCTGGTCATTCAGCGATATATGCTCACGGCAGTTCTGCTCATGTCATTCACATCGCTATTCCTTTCATAGCTTGAAATTCAGCACAGCCTGTATACGTATATATAGATAAATATAGGTCGGTTATTTACCTGTTTATGTACAATCCATAGGATATGTTATTTAAATCTAATTATGTGTTATGTTATCTTGACTTTATATAAAAATTCATGTTTCTCATTAAATTATATAGCAGGTATAGTACATAAACGTAATAAACTTTCACTAAAGGTATTTCTGTATATTACGTTGTCACAACCATGTACACACGATTACATGGCACGTACACTTCTGACCTTTCTGCATGTACTCAACGATATATCGAGTATACAAGAACACGGTCCCAATATCACAAACTGTCGGGTTGAATCACACTTTCGGTTCAACCACTCATACGTCCACTTTTTCTGCATATTGTCAAGTTTCATATTTTCTACCTCACCCACATCTTTCAATTTATATCAAGGTTTATTTAATCTATACCGGATAAATCACATAAAACTCCCTGCACCAGGAATACTACAGTAGCATGGCCATATATATTTATAATTTTGGTCACCAGGTAGACACATTATTCGGACCCACTACCAGGGTAAATCCCTGCGTTACGGTGTTACCCCATAACAAATCAGGCAGGTGACTACCATGCTCAAAATTTTCCACTCCTACACATACGGTCAAATTCTACGACAGCATATCTAGTCTACATTAGTATCACAGGATCCAATTCTCATACTATCATTTCTATTTCTACCCATTTAGGTTCATCCAGGTTGTTCTTTACCTGACGTTTCATATACGTATACATACTGCCAGGTACGTAAGCCTGCTCACGTATCACATACGTTCTCCCTACATAGGACTTAGAGTACTGGCAATCAGGGGTATAGGCCCAAATAGGTATCTCCCCTCTTGGCATATTGCCTATAGTTTAGCGGTCCGCGAGGCCAACACCCCGCCTCAACGTTTCGGAGGCAAACGCCACACGTGAGTTAGCCGCCTCGCATTATAGAGAGGGCGTCACCTGTCACTCCCTTCCCTGTTTTCTTTTATTATCACGAGAGGCCTACGTATTCCTGCCACTACGATGGGTGGCCTCAATATCCCCTCGCGCCAACGCATAGATAGAGCCTCTCATAGCCACTTGGCAACTAGCAGGGCCTCACCTGTCACCAAAGAACAAGATAAATGTTTCGCCTTAGCCGGCATAGTTAGCCCGCCAGTACATCCCCTGGGGTTTTCAACACACTAACGATATATTTTCTCATCTAGTATGTCTCAAGAAGGGTTAGAGGATTTCTTCATCCCGAGCACTCCGGTTAGACCAAATACCCCATCACCGGAAGAAGACATGGCTAGTCCTGCATCGTTCAGGTCATGGACAATCCCTCGCATTACCAGCGAACTCAGGAGGCGACACATTCCTTTCCCCGCTACTGCCAGGAAAGCGGAACTATACAAACTGTTGCACACCTCAACTGATAACTCTGATGCAGGGGAAGGGACTAGCCAGTCTAACCCGACAGATATACACGGCATGCTAACATCCCTCATGTCATCCATGGGCAAGGTCAACTCCAGGCTGGAGAAACTGGAATCGGTCACCACAGCCCTTACCATGGCTGGGTCAGCCACTGTGACCCCTCCGCCACTGGTCGAGTTGCCACTAGTTTCTCCAGCCACCACCTCTGACGAGCAGGAGGTTAACCCTGCCCATATGATACCTGAGCACCTTAAGAAAGACATCCTGGAAGGTAAAGATGTCAACTTAGCTGCACTACTAATTGCCTCCCAGAATGTGGTGGAGCATAAAACTTATGCGTATGAGGATATTTCTGTGGTGGTCAAGTCCAGGGATGCACGCCTAAATAGGAAACTCACCATCCCGGAATTTGTGTTGGCTTTTGGCATCTACCGGGATGTCATATGTGCCGTTTACCCACACAGGCGTGAGGAATTTGACATGTATATGCACAGGCTGGTGGACCTGGGCAATAAATATGGTGGATCGGCATTCTACGATTACCATAGATCTTTTTCTGCGAAAGTGTCAGGCGCCTTCTCACAGTACGGGACAAGGTCCAACTGGAGTAAGATAGACACAGTGATTTTCTGCAGACACTTTGCAGGTCTAAGGACGCCGGCTTGTGCATACTGCTCCTCCATGTCTCATTCGGCAAATTTTTGTCCCACCACTGCTAACGAGCATACCCACTTGCAAGGACCTAGCTCCGCTGGTCCTACGGAGAAAATAGCTAAAGACAAACTGGGTAGACCTATCAAGTTTCTGGGCAAATCCCAGATATGTAATAACTTTAATGTCGGTACATGTAATTACAGCGTTTGTCGTTTATTGCATATATGCTCAAAATGTTTCAGGGCACATGCAAAAATCATGTGTCCCAATAAAATGTATCCCAAACAGTACCTAACGTCTATAAACATATCCCTACTTGCGACATTTCTGTCACAGTATCCATCTACACATTTAGTAGATTTCATAATCTCTGGTCTATCAGAAGGATTCCACACGGGCATCATACATATGCCTTCAGGAATCCTGGAATGTCCAAATCTACAATCCGCCCAACACAACCCTACAGCTGTTGACACACTCATAGCTAAAGAAGTGACAGAAGGTTTCTTATTAGGACCTTTTCAATCCCCTCCTTTCACTACATGGAGGACAAACCCTATCGGGGTTGTCACAGGGAAATCTTCCAACAAGCAGAGACTTATTATCGATTTGTCGGCACCACACACCTCTACCACTCCTAGCCTCAACTCCCTAATACCATCGGAGGAATTTTCCCTGCAATATTCCACTATAGATCACGCCATTACGGCTATCATACAGGCAGGAGTCGGTGCATGGCTCTGCAAGACCGACATAACAAATGCATTCAAACTACTACCAATCCACCCCACACTGTGGCACCTACATGGCATCAAGTGGGCAGGGAACTACTACTTCTTCTCACGCCTAACTTTTGGTTCTAAAAGTAGTCGAGCCATATTTGACACATTTGCCGAAACCCTATGCTGGTTACTACTCAATACATCCTGATGCCCTACAGTCATACATTATCTGGACGATTTCCTAATGGTTGAGGAGAATTCTTCCCCTCCCAGTAGCCTCAAAGAAACCGTCAGCATATTCAACCAGTTGGGGGTCCCAGTCTCCCCTACCAAGACGGAAGGCCCAGATACCATCATCACTTTCCTGGGCATCATGCTAGACTCGGCCAACATGCAAGCTAGCCTACCACGCACTAAGGTAGAAAACATCCTGACAAACATCAACCTCTATATACAACTACGCACTTGTAACCGCAAAGAATTACAATCTTTACTGGGGTCACTCAATTTTGCCATGCGTATTATACCTCAAGGCCGTGCTTTCATCTCACGTCTCCTCAGCATGTTCCCACTGTTTCTACATGATGCACACAGATTATCCCTAGATACCCAAGCCACGGCAGACCTTCTCATGTGGAGAAACTTTTTAACCACCTGGAATGGTAAAAGCATGTTCCTCCCTCAATTGTCTGACACCTCTCCTACTGTTTGGACAGACGCGGCATCTACCACAGGTTTTGCAGCGATATTTGGGAACGAATGGCTTTGGGGCAGCTGGCCTTCAGAGGTTCAGGACCTGGAGCATTTTTCCTCTACCTCAGCTCTTTTTGAGATATATCCCATCGTGGTGGCTGCCGTGGCATGGGGACATCTATGGACAGGTTCATCAGTAAGGTGTTACTCAGACAACCAAGCAACCTGTTACATTATTAACAAAGGTCGCTCCAAATCCCTTACTATTATGAGATTTCTGAGGAAACTCACTTGGTTGGCAGCATGTCATAATTTCTTCTTGCATTGTGTTCATATTCCAGGTATATGTAACGAGGCAGCTGATAATTTGTCTCGTTTTAAATTCCAGGCCTTTCATCAACTTCTCCCATCAGCCGCGCTCACAGCCACGGCCACTCCACTGTTCCATCAGCTAGTAATGGACTAGACGTTATCATGCAACATTGCAGAATTTGTCCCAACTAGCTCTATCTGCAAATACCCGGAAAACCTACAACAGAGCTTTCAGTTTATTCAAAAGATTCCTTTTGGAACACAACATATTACAACCGTTCATCATGACATCTTTTTTTAGGTTTTGCCTCTTTTTGCCACATCAAACTCAAACTTTCTTACAACACAATCAAACTATATCTTACAGGCATCCAACATCACATGCTGACATTACAACCCAACAACTCAAGTTTCATGTCATCATACCAAATCAAGAACATCCTTAGGGGTATACAAAGATCCGAACCCCCGCATACAGCACAGAGGCTTCCTATAGATTTTCATATCTTTAAGGAATTATCACAACTACTAGATCTAAAACCCTTCTCCATCAACACAACTCTAGTCATCAAAACAGCAATTTACGTGGCTTTTTATGGGTTTCTGAGACCTAGAGAATTTACCGCCATTAATACAACACAATCCACTCACCTACTGCTCCATTCGCACTTAACCAAACACATGGACTATTATATCCTGACACTACCTCATTCCAAAAACAATCAACGTGCTCCACCCGTAGAGGTTAAATACTATCCGACTCACAACAGATGGTGCCCCGTCCAAATACTGGACTCTTATACAGAGAGTCTCAAGGCACCGCCATCACAACCACTTTTTGTTCTACAAGGTTCAGTTCTCACTACTACCAACTTCATGACCCACGTCAGGTCCTTACTAACACAGCTGGGACTCAAGCCAGCTAACTATTCAGGCCACTCCTTCCGCATAGGAGCGGCCTCCACAGCCTCCAGTGTAAACATACCGGTTCATGTTATCAAGACACTGGGGCGCTGGAAATCATCCCCTTACACACGATACATTCCTAACCCTGTGCAAGAAGTAAGAAATGCTTTTCAGAACGTCTTGTTAAAAGTATGTATCTTGGTAGTTTGTATTAAATATTGAAATTTCTATTTTTGCCCTCTTTATTTTCAGGCCTACCTCATCGTCTGTTCCGGCACACCACAACCGACTTGCTACTTTTATACCATCCTACACTTATTAAGGTCTTATTACTCTTTACCATCATGAGCCCTTCACACAAGTAATAAGGCCTTTTGGCCTGTGTTTGTGGGAGGGGCGTATGACACACCCCTTCCCTACTTAAGGGACACCCCTTACCTGGCTCCATACCTTCGAGGTCAGCGTTGCATCACCCTCCCACCCACTCCTCTTTATCAAACTCCTTTTTATTACATCTCTTCTTGGTGGGCCCTCTTTATTTTCAGGCCTACCTCATCGTCGGTTCGGGCACACCACAACCGACTTGCTACTTTTATACCATCCTACACTTATTAAGGTCTTATTACTCTTTACCATCATGAGCCCTTCACACAAATATATATATATATATATATATATATATATATATATATATATATATATATATATATATATATATATTTATCGTTCTGCACTTTGAGTACATTGTCACGCTTGAAGGTGCATGGTCTACCTTTGATTCGCCAAACCTAGTTCTTTGCCACATTCTCTACTTGCTCAACAGATTTTTATTTTTTTTATTTTTTTTTCATATCCTTGTAAATTGTAACCATTTTTTTTATCCTCCTCTCTTCTGTTATATCGGTGTTTTCCTTTTCCATGTTGCATTTCTTACCTGAATGCATGTAAATGCTAGTAAATATTGATTTTTGAGAAGTAATGGACAATAACATATATCTCCTCCACAAAGGAAAAAGCTTGTATTACCCATTTAACCATGCAGCGCTTGTTCTTTTATAATAAAGCTAGTAATGAATATTGCAGTCCCCAAGAATAAAAAATCAAATTTTTATATTGGATTATAGTTTTCTACACTATATGTATACTACAGTCTGCTCTTGAAGATTAAAACGTTATCTTAATTATCTACATCTCACCATGGCTTAAACCTTCTATATGCTTGATGGTATTTCAGAACCTTTAGACATGTCTTTTAAAGGATCGCTATAGTATCAGGAAAACAAACTCTTTTTCCTGACACTATAACATCCTTAGGACCAACCCTCAGGGTCTCACTCCCGCTTGGCTGAAGGGGTTTTAACTTACCTTTATCCTCGGCACTGGTGACCTCTCCTCCCACGCCGACGTCCGTTTCCGAGTGGAGCAGAATGCACAGGAGAGGCAAGAGCCGCACGCGCTTCCAAACAGTCCATAGGAAAGCATTTCTCAATGCTTTCCTATGGACATTCTGCACGCTGGATGCAAATTTTGCATCCAGCGTTGCAAAAGCGCCTCTAGCAGCTGTCAGGAAGACAGCCACTAGAGGTTGGATTAACTCTGCAATGTAAACATAGCAGTTTCTGTGAAACTGCTATGTTTACATCTGAAGGGTTAAAACCTGGGGGACTTTGCACCCAGACCATCTCATTGAGCTGAAGTGACTATAGGGTGAAGGGTGACTATAGTGTCCCTTTTAAGCATGTTCTTCTTAAAAAAAAAAAAAATAGCCAATTAGCTTTGTTTTATGCACTTTACTATTTGTTAAATTACTATAATATTCAACTGTATTGCTTGATTAACTTTCCTCAATAAATGATTGACAAAAAATAAATGTGGGGGGGCGGAGCCGACCGCGAGCCGAGCTGGACGTGCATTAGCTGAGCTCCGTAAGGGATCGCGGGTAATCCACAAACATCGGGCGCACAAAGCAAAATGGGACACCCCAAAAAAGGTACTACCCCAGCTCAAGCCTCCCACAAGCAGTCCGCTGCAAAAACGGGCGCTCTTACCAAATTTTTCAAAGATAATCCGGCGAAAAACGCCGATGAGGTAGGCCCCAAAATGGCGGCGGAAGTTTTATGCGAGCACCCTCCAACCTCACCCCCACCAAGCCCAGCCATCTCAGACAGCGCTTCCACCAACATAGATGCAGATCTGAGAGCTATACTAAGCAATTTGCCAACGAAACAAGATATAAATGCTTTAATCCAGAAAATGGAATCCTCATTCCAAAATAAAATAGACAATATGGCGGCAGATGTTAAAGGGGTAGAGGAACGGATTGAATCGCTAGAAGATAATCAAGATCACACACTCACACAAGTTAAACAGGTTCAACAGGCCCTAGAAGCACAAAATACACAGATGGCTATGATGTACAGAGCCATTGACGATATAGACAATAGGGGACGACGTAACAACCTGAGGCTAAAAGGCATGCCAGAAGTAGAAGGGGAAAACCTCCCTAAAATACTCCAAGAGCTATTCAATTACTTACTCTACAAGGATCCAGCGGAGCATATTCTGTTTGACAGAGCTCATAGAGCACTAAGACCAAGGGTGGAAAAAGTGAAACGTGAAGTGAAGCGCTGATATTTTAAACAATGTGAGGTATAAAAATGCAAGGATAATACCTTAAATTCATACATACAGGTCCATAAGTGTCATATAGTACCTTAAAATAAAACACAAATAAAGCAAAATAGTGTATCCTGTGATATACAAAAAAGGGTGTATGAAATATATATATTTCGAGAGCTAATAGATATAGCTCAATAAAATAGCCTGTAGGATCCGTAAAGGCGATCCTAATCCCTTCTTTTGGTGGGAATTCTTCCTCTTCCTTGGTCTCTAAAATCAGGAGAGGTATATGGTGCAGTACCTTAGATAAAAGTTTTCAAAAGGATAAAATAAAATGGGTACTTACAAACCCAGAGCCTTCCAAATCGTCTCTGATCAGGAGCATATGTGGTTAAGGACCACAAACCTTCTTTGTTCTAATGAAAGTAGCAGGAACAATGCCAGTAGTGTTTAAAAAATATTATAAATACTTTATTACATAAAACTATATAACATATAAAAACACTTTACTAGGCATAAAAAGTCCAATTTCCATAAAGACAAATAATCTCCAACTTCCCAGGACGCGTTTCGCTGTAGTAGCTTCCTCAACTGGATATTCAAAAAATGGAAAAGTCTTCATTTTCCTCCTTGGACCTGTTCCTGCTTTTATACAACTCCATAAGTCCGTGTTATCAGTCCGGCTTGTAAATTCGCGGGCTATCTCCATGGTGACGGTGACGCCCTGCGTTCCAAGCCTCACTTTCAGTTCTTTCTCGTGGTTCCGCCATCACTTCCGGTCACGTGGGGGTATGCCGATACGTCATGCGTTCCAAATTTGCGGTTCATTGGGATCGTATTTCCGGTAAAACATAATAAATGAGTAAACCATAAAAGAGAAAACCGTACTGTCCCTTAATCATAACTGTATATAATCATTATATAAAGTGATTAAATTATTTCCTTATTATCATATATCTATAGATAGAAGAATAATATTTATGGACAAGGGAATACTTATATGTGCAATATAATCAAGTGTTCAAAGGCTAGTATAATCGTATATTCTTTTTATAAAAAGAGAGAGCAAATCCTTTTCTTATTCCAGCATATCTTTGTAGATAAAAACGTAGTATATAGAGGTTAAGGTGTGATTCTACATACCTACTATTAAAAGAATAGTATAAGATTCTGTTTTATAAGCATAAAACGAACCGTAAACTCAAACTTATTTTTAAAATATTAAGAACTGTATATAAACATAGTGTCATCTGAATAAAAAAGAAACTTAAAAAGAATTGAAAAATAGATGAAAATCTAACTTTAAAATTCTATTTTAAAAAATGGCACATCTCGAAATCTGTGTTAAGACCATAGGGAATCAGTGTATTTAATTTAAAAATCCATTCCATTTCTTGTCTGCTCAATTTAGTATCAAAATTCCCTCCTCTCCAATCTTTTTCTAGTTTTTTTATTCCCAAGAATTTTGTGTTTTTCATCTCACAGTTATGGTGCATTTTATAATGAGCAGAGACACTGTGATTTTCAAAACCTTTGACTATGTTCCTCCCATGTTCTTCAATTCGAATGTGTCACGCCCTTGTGGTTTTCCCAACGTATTGTAAACCACAAGGGCATATCATTAAATATATAAGATTATTCGAGTGGCACGTCAGAAATTCTTTAATTTGATACTCCGTTCCCTTTCTGCTTAGAAAATTCTTAATGTGTCTTTTCCTATTTGCGGTCCTCTTACAGGCCAAACAATATCCACACCCAAAGAAACCTTTTTCCGTATTTAAAAAAGTGTTGGTTGTTCTCTTTTCTTTTATGAAACTTGATGTAAGAGCGGTACGGAGATTTCCAACTCCTCTATGTATGAAACGGGGCTTTTCTGGGAGAAATGTTTTGGCAATAGGGTCTTGTAGGAGAATGGGCCAGAATCTTGAAATTATTTTTCTAACTTTGTAGTTATCAGTACTAAAATTACATACAAAAGGTATATCTTTAAAATTCTCTTCTTTTTTCCCTTTATATTTTAGTAAACTACCCCTTTCTATTTCCTTTACCTGCTTCCTATCATTTTCTAATTTTTCTTCTTCATATCCTTTCTCCAAAAAGTCTCGTTTAATTTTATTTGATTGGATTTCAAATGTTTTTGAGTCAGTGCAATTTCGCCGTATACGAAGGAATTGGCCTTTAGGAGCATTTTCAAGCCATGGGGAAAAGTGGCAGCTGTCCCTTCCTATGTAGCTATTAGCTTCTACTGTTTTAAAATTATTTTTAGTTTTTATTTCATTGTCCTCTATATATATATATATATATGTAGATCCAAAAATATGATCTCTGATTTGCTCCAATTATTTGTGAGTTTTATTCCCCATGTGTTAGTATTTAAATAGTTTAAAAATTCGATCAGATCGCTTTCCTCTCCTTCCCATATGAAAAAAATGTCATCAATGTACCGGCCATAGGTAACCATAGGTAACCAAGTTCCGCCTCCAGCCATGTATGTTGGAAAACTTTCCCATAACCTCCATGAACCTGATCATAAAAAGAAGAAAAGAGTATTTAAAAGAACTAGATCTAGAGATTAATAAAAATCAAAATGCTATCCTGAATAAACTAAATCAAGAACAATTTGATAATATGACACAAGAGATAAAAGAAAATCTAGATATATTGGAGAAAGAAATTATCAATACAAAAAAAAGTAAATATTTAAGAGATACCAGGGACTACAAGATGAAACAGGTTAGAACATTCTCCAAATACAATCATCAGAATAAAGATCCAGAAATAAGAGAGAATCCAAAGGAACCATTTAACCAGAAGACCGCCTCATATAATCAAAGAGAGAATATAGAAAATAGGGTCCAGGTAAAATATAGGGATTATAAACCCTACAACTATAGGACAAACTACGAACAAAACCCGACTAGAAACTGGGACAACTTTAAACCCAGGATACAAAATTTCAGAAATAGGGACAATTACTGGGGAGAAAGAGAAGGACGGAAACCTACGTATAGAGAAAAATTATGGGAAAAAAACGATTACAAAAAGAGATCTATGTATAACGAACAGTCAAGGGAAAGAAACAGAGAGAGCAACAGATTTGAGGAAGGAAGACAAAAAGAGAGAAATAATAGAAGAGAAAATAGAGAGAGGACCCCATATAAAAGACCCACCTATTACAGAAATGATGCACCCTTAGCCACCAGCAATAGATTCCAAGTTCTAGACGAGTTTGAAGATCAGGATTTTTGGAAGAGCAAGGGAAAAGAGAGATACAAAAGAGAAAATAGGGGGGCGTGGCCTAGCGGTCCGAGAAGATGGCAGCTTGATCCCTGAGCTCCCCGCTGGCTCGGCTTGTAACCTCATTTAATCCGCACTCTGACCGCAGTGATGGGTAAGACTCATCGAGCCTCACATACCCAAAGATCAGGGGAACACCCAAAAGGAACCCCGACCCCGACAATGAAGAGATACCTGCTCGCACAGGCGGACTTGGATCCGCAGGCCTCAAATGACTCCACGGAGTCGGACATTTTCTCCCAGCGTTCCCCAACGGGAGAGCAGGCCCCTGAACCGCGGGCGACAAGAGACCCAGCAATGTCGGACCTGATGGCCCTGCTAAAAGACTTACCAACGAAAACAGACCTCAAGACGGCCAACGCTGAGTTGCACTCCTCGATCACGGCGGAACTCCATGCTCTGAGAGAGGACTTACAAGGCCTCAACCAACGTGTATCGCAGATTGAAGCGGACTGTGACCACATGGCAGCGGCACAGGCAGCTAACACAGACATGCTGCAGCACCATACCACAGTGATGAGACAGATGGCCCTGCATATAGAGGACCTCGACAATCGGGGCAGACGCCAGAACATTAGGGTAAGGGGGGTCCCAGAGGAACTGGATACCAAGGCCACAGTACAAAGCACACTGATGGAGCTTTTCAATCGGCTCCTCGATAGGCCGCCACTGACGCATATAGGCTTTATTAGAGCGCATCGGGCTCTGAGACCTCAAGGGCCCCCAGGGGGACCCCCCAGGGACATCATTTGCTGCCTGGAGAGTTTCCAGCTTAAGGAGGAGATCCTACGCAAAGCGCGGGCAGCGGACAAGGTGTTACTAGAAGGGTCGGACATCCAGCTATATTCAGACCTGTCCCCTGCTACACTGGCGTACCGGCGAGCCCTGAAACCCTTCACCAGGCAACTGCAGTCCGCCAACCTAAGGTACCGATGGTGCTTCCCCACGGGCCTTCAAGTAGCGACACCCTCAGGCCCCTTCATGGTCACGGGCGCAGACGACTTAGAGACGCTTCAACGTGAGTTACATCTACCGCCGGAGAAGCTAACATGGCCGAACCCGCTCAGATTTTACACGGAAGGTCCTAGGCCGCAAGGCGTGGGCCCCAAACCCCAACGACTACGGAACCCCCGCATGCAGACGATAAGACCAGCGGGAACACAGAACTAACAGCGCCACCGACCCTGCCGCTCCCTGGGCTTTTTACGGAACGCACCAAGCCTTGACAGGGAGGACTTATATGCTTATTTCACCCTCTACTTTCTCTCTGATGCATCCACATCGCTTCGACCATCATCATTCTCCTGAGTAAATCCGCTCCGGTCCTGGGACTTACAGTTGGCCTTCCGGCTCCAAACCCTGGGCCCACGTGGAACAATCAACGGACTAACGGACCGGAGTCTGGGGACAGCATTCCTTATCCCGCTTCATAACCGCAAGTATGCCTAAGGGGACAAGGGGGGTTCGGGACTACACGCTACACCTCAACACAAGGACAGTGGGCTGAATACTTGGGGAGGGGGAGAGGGGGTGGCCCCGGGTTCTACTAAATGGCATACCCTGCCTAATCATGGCACGGAGGGAGCAGGATAGACACACTCTGGCCCTGGACTTGCCCCCCCTTTATTAGGCGAGGAGATGGGGGACCCACATGAATCACCCCTATATTCACCCCGGAAGGCTACAGCTTCCAGGCATAACCTGTCAGGACAAACTGGGATGCTAACCGGCCGACGCCACCACACCACCCGCACGAGACGGGAGAGTCAGCCACATCAGCACCTGTAAAGGGGTGATGCGGCCCACGCAGTCACACAGTGGGTCCCCTCAGACTTTATGGACTGTTGCTGCTATCCCGGCTATCTTGATCTCGCCCCTGCCGGGTTATAGGGGACTACGGGAGAAAGCTGTACTAGACCTTATAGGGACCATTTAAATATATGTTGTTGCATGCAAGTATAGGGGCCGGATGGCTGCTGGGGGTCGGGCCGGGACTGGGGAGAGGCAGGTCATGGAGCCTAGGGGGGGGGGAGCAAGGGGACGCATACGACATCTGAGGGAAACCAAGGGGAAAATCTCACTGCTCTAAGCTAGGTGGTTTCAATTGACCCTAGAAAATTGGGAATCACCCAGTGACCTGGGGGGTGGCGGGCGAGGCACATTTAAACTAAAGGACACCATGATATATCGGTGGGCCGATTAGTCCACAAACTGCGGTCATGACACAGACCCTACAAACATTCGCTTATGGAGGTACATCATAGGCTACACTCCTTGCACAGTGAGCCAAGAGGCGGGGAGACGGGATGTCCTGACTGGGCGGTACCCCGGGGGCTCACAGAGGTACGTGACGATCTTTCTGGGAGCGTCCTGGGCCCGCCGGGTCCTGCCCACTTGGGGCTTCTTGGACTCCTCTGCTACCCTACTGGTTGGAGCGTTCTAACCCTAGGTGTGCGGTACACCCCTCCCACCTACGGGAGGGGGGGGTGGTTACTGCCCTCCAACGCTCAAATCCATTTTTCGTTTTTTCATTGTACATAGTGTTATTCCTCCGTACCCAGTCTCTAGTCCCAGTGGGTACGTTCCTTCCCCTCTTACCCTCTGACCTCCCCGGTTTTCCCCAAGTTACCCTATCCAGTACTCGCTATACCTGACGACCGGACAGAAGTGACAGTACCACCTGTGAGCAACTGACGCACATCCAGTATGTCTCTAATACCGGCCCCACTCACCATTTTTTCACTGAACACTAGGGGACTTAACACGCCAGAAAAAAGGACTGGAGCTCATAAGGACTTTAAGACAGCACGAGCATCTATAGTGTTTCTGCAAGAGACCCATTTTAGGGCAGGCTCACGACCCAAGTTGACGAACCACCACTACCCCAAGGGGTATTATAGTGACCTCCAGGGAGGTAAATCCCGAGGCACGGCAATACTCCTACATAGACACCTCCCATTTACTGAATCTGGGGTCCTGACAGACCCGGAGGGCCGCTTCCTGTTCCTCAAGGGGACGATTGCGGGTACTACGTATACTTTCGCCAACCTCTATGCCCCTAACCGGGGGCAATATAAATTCTTGGCTAAGACGCTCCGCACACTAGCGGGTTTCCAGGAAGGCATACTAGTAGTGGGAGGGGATCTGAATGTAGCGTTAGACCCCAAGTGGGACTCCTCCTCGGGCCACACACACATCTCCTCACAATACCTTACAGCCATTAAAACTCTTCTGGCCAGGGCTAAGCTAGTAGACTGTTGGAGAGCCTTCCACCCCGACGAAAAGGACTTCACCTTTTACTCCCACCCTCACAACTCCTACACCCGCATAGACTATTTACTAGTACCCAGCTACCACATACCGCTAGTCCTACAGGCTGACCAAGGCACTGTGACGTGGTCGGACCACGCCCCAGTGATCATCAAACTAAACTCCCCCCTTCACAGACCCAAGATCTCTAAGTGGAGATTGAACGAATCATTGCTTACGAACCCTACGATCACCTCGGACATAGGGGCGACATTAAGGGAATATTTCACATACAACACCAGCGAGCAGACCTCCCCCACCATACGATGGGAGGCACATAAGAGTGTCATAAGAGGCCACTTCATCCAAAAGAGTGCGCTCCTGAAAAAACAAAGGGAGGCCCGCATGGCTAAACTACTATCGGACATAGCACAGGCAGACACACTTAACAAACAACACCAACTCCCCACACACCAGGCCACTCTCCTCAGCCTGCGTAGGGAACTGACTTCACTCTTACACTCCACTCACCAAAGGGACGCTCTGCGAAATAGGGCCTTCTTCGCGATTCACGGGAACAAAAGTGGGAAACTTCTAGCGCGCATGCTAGCCAAAAGGCGCCAAGACACGTACATAGACAGGATCAGGGACAAGGGGGGAGTCCTACACAGACACCCGGCCAAGATCCAAGAAATCATCCGCACTTACTACGCAGGGTTGTACTCCCTCCCACGCCCCCACACTGATGCCCAGTCACGATCACTCAAGACCTCAATAGATGACTACCTAAAGACCCATACGCTCCCCTCTCTGACGACAACCACGGCCGCCCAGCTGGATGAACCTATATCTATGGGGGAACTAGCGCTAGCTATTAAATCCATGAAACCGGGCAAGACACCGGGCCCGGACGGCCTGCCCATCAAATATTATAAAAGCTATGCCGAGACCCTGTACCCCCCACTCCTAGACATGTTCAATGCCATCAGGGAGGGACACGAACTGCCCCCACAAGCGCTCATGACGCACATCACTATAATCCCGAAGGAGGGTAAGGACCGGGAGCACTGCGGGAGCTATCGGCCCATATCCCTTATAAATAACGACATCAAACTGCTAGCGAAGGTCCTGGCGACCCGACTCCAGGTGCACGTACCCTCTCTGGTCCATCCGGACCAGGTGGGGTTTGTGATGGGTAGGGAAGCCAGAGATGACACCATAAGGGCCCTTACCGTGATGCACAAAAAAACAGGGGACGACACGGGCCTTCTCCTGCTGTCCACGGACGCGGAGAAGGCCTTTGATAGGGTCTGCTGGACGTATATGTTTCAGACACTGTCACACCTGGGTGTGGGACCGTACCTGCAGGGATGGATCAAGGCCCTGTATACTCATCCGACAGCGCACGTCCTGGTCAATGGGGCGCCCACCGAGTCGTTCCCAATTCACAACGGAACAAGACAGGGGTGTCCCCTATCTCCGTTGCTGTTTGTCCTGGCCCTGGAACCCCTGCTCTCTACTATCCGCCACCACCCAGATATCAAGGGAGTGCGCATAGGAGACACACACCATAAGCTAGCTGCATACGCAGATGACCTCCTTTTCTTCATAACACACCCAGAGGTCACCCTCCCCAACCTGGTGCGGGAATTCCAGACCTTCGGCAGGTTGTCAGGGTACAAGATCAATTTCTCCAAGTCGTATGTTTTAAATGTCAGCGTACCCAAAAGGAGAACGACACAGCTCCAACGCAGCTTCGCGTTCCAGTGGGCCACTGATAAAATCCGCTACCTCGGCACTTGGCTGACGGTTAGGGAATCGGAGCTCTTTACAGCAAACTTTGCCCCGATACTGACTAGGTTCCAAGCAGACATGAGGGAGTGGGCCCTACCGCATATTTCCTGGCTGGGTAGAATCCAAGTAATTAAAATGAACCTACTACCGAGATTACTTTACCTTTTCCAGGCTCTGCCTATCTCGATCCCCACCTCATTCTTTACTACACTTCGACAAGCAATGGGAGCCTTTGTGTGGGATGGGAGGAGGCCCAGACTAAAATATGCACTACTCACCCAACCTAGGAACAAAGGGGGCCTAGCCTTACCCGATTTTCGGCAATATTACAAGGCATGCCATCTGCAACGGGTAGTGGAGTGGTCTAAGACTGGGGTCGGTAAACTATGGAAACAGGCGGAGGAGGGGTTGGCCGGGATCCCAGCTGCCCTCATCCCGTGGCTCCCCGGGGGGACTGACGGAAAGGAAACACACTACTCCACATACACGAAAGCGACGCTGAAGGTATGGAGAGGGAGTGTAGGTAGACACACACTCTCCACATTCCCGTCCCCACTGCTTCCCCTTACACATAACCCAGGCTTCCCACCAGGTAAGGACCCTAGGGCACTGAGGGCCCTGGTGCAATGCCCACTGCCGAGACTGAGACATGTATGCTCCGGTCAGGGGCTGAGGTCCTTAACTGACCTGTGCGGTGACCCTAACCAGCCGTTCACGACCCAATTCCGATACGCACAACTAGTTAGCTACACCAAAACCCTACCACGGGCAGGAGCTCTTACAAGGGGACTTACTGCCTTTGAACAACTCTGTGTAGACCCTGAACCGCTACCACACTGTATTTCGCAGCTCTACACCCTCCTACAAACACACACACCCACGGCCACACCACGCTTTATGGGCAAATGGGAGGAGGCTCTCGACCACACATTCAGCGCAAGGGAGTGGGAAAAGATATGTGAGATCACACACCACTGCTCCATATTTAGCAAGAGCCAGGAGATAGCTTATAAGATACTCACGCAATGGTACTGCACCCCAGACACACCTCAATACATGCATGCCCATGGGACCAACATATGCTGGAGATGCACAAATGCACCGGGTACACCTCTACATATTTGGTGGGCGTGCGAACTCATCCAACCATTCTGGAGGAAGATACACACAATCACTTCACGCTTCTCTGACAACCCACCACCATTACAACCTGCAGCAATGCTGCTTCACCACACGAATATACCGATTTCTAAGTACAAAAAATCGCTCACAATCCGCATCCTAAACATGGCCAAACAAACTATTCCACAATACTGGAAAAAGAGTGAGACCCCTTCCCTTCTCAAATGGTTCACCCACATGGAGGAGCTGAGAGCGGTGGAGGAGCTCTCCATGTTGGCTACCGAAAAACAGCATCAGACATACTTGGACATCTGGACTCACTGGATACTGACTACGACGAAACAGGACTTCCTGACGATGCTACAAAACTAAATATAGGGCTGAACTCTGCCTACATGACCTAGGGGACAACGGACAGACCCTCCTCCTCCTCCCCTCCACTTTCCTAACCCTCTCCCTTCCCCACTACCCAGGAGTCACAAACTAGAAACGCTACTCAAAAGCCATGATGACATAGGGGCATTGGAAATGAGCCCATGCATGTTCACCTCCCTACAAAATGTCATTCCGCTGATATAGTAAGCTGGCAATAGGGAACCCCTACAGACGTGACCCCCACAGTAGCGACCCATCAGATCAAGTACTCATCCTTCTCGCACAGGCAGACCATAAATGCCCCCGCAGGGGGTACAAGGGAGGTGATAGTGTACTCTGCACTAGACACCCTAGAGGTAACCAACTGGAGGGAGCTACTCTCAACCTGAGGGGACAATAGCTTAACCACGGGTGATTACCCTTCTTTGGATGGCGACGACGCTTGAGACAAATGGGAAGAATTCGGGGGAGGGAGGGGGGGACTCACCTTCTTGTGCTCTTATTGTTGTTGTTATTTGGGACCTGCGTGTCCCGCAGCCTTGTTGGGCCTGCGTGCCCGTATTATGCCTGACTCTAACTTCTTGTTGAAAGTTGCACAGACCTGCGAGTCTACGCAGTACTAACCATATTTACCTCCTATATCCAGGAAATAAAAATTATATTTACAAAAAAAAAAAAAAAAAAAGAGAAAATAGCCCAAACACTCTGACTCCATACAAAAGACGGAGGAATTCAAGTGTAGAGGAACCAGAGGAGGTAAACTTATCCAAAAAAGAAAAAAGAGAGCGAATACAGAGAAGCCTAATCCCATAAAAGGCATTTTTAATTTAAGTCAAAAAACCCTAACCGAACATCATAAGAAAGTGTTAGCAAAAGGACTAAAATTTGCACCAAACAAACCCTTAAATCAATTTGAATTTTATATAGATTTAAATAAATTTAAAAGAAATATTTGTTTGAAAAAGTTTTTTATGAAAAATCCAATAGAAACCCAATATAATCAAGAGGAAGAACTAAGACATACCAAATTAAAAGAAAAATCATCTTTTTATCCTAAACAAATGGTCTCGGAAAAAATGGTGACATTTGAGACAATGGTATTAACTGAAATAAAAAAACTAGAAAAAAGGGATAATTTTAATAATAATCTTACTGCTCAGGAAAGAAAAGCATTTAAAGATTTAAAATCAGACACCAACCTTGTGATAAAGCCAGCAGATAAGGGAGGGGGATAGTTTTAATGTCCAAGGAATCATATTGTAGAGAAGCCGAAAGGATACTAGCAGATGAACAGACATATAAACAACTTAATTATAATCCTAATAAAGATATTAATGAACTATTTTTAAACTTTTTTAATAAAGGCAAAGATCTCGAAATCCTTAATGAAAAAGAATACGGTTTTTTAAATATTAAACATCCAAAAATTCATTCTCGGGACGAGAATATCATTTTGCCTCTCTATAAATCACTGGTAAGACCACATATTGAATATGCTGTGCAATTTTGGGCACCTGTTCTAAAGAAGGATATCATGGCACTAGAAAAAGTGCAGAGGCGGGCTACAAAATTAATAAAAGGAATGGAACATATCAGCTATGAAGAAAGGTTAACAAATTTAAACCTATTTAGTTTAGAAAAACGTCGCCTGAGAGGGGATATGATAACATTATACAAATATATTCGGGGCCAATACAAACCATTGTGTGGAAATCTATTCACAAACCGGACTTTACATAGGACACGAGGCCATGCGTTTAGACTGGAAGAAAGAAGATTTCGTCTAAGGCAAAGGAAAGGGTTTTTTACTGTAAGAACAATCAGGATGTGGAATTCTCTGCCTGAAGAACAGGCTACTAGATGCATACTTGCAAAGACAGAATATTCAAGGATATAATCTTTCAATGTAGGGTAATAACTGCTTGATTCAAGGATAAATCTGACTGCCATTCTGGGGTCAAGAAGGAATTTTTTGTCCTAGCTTGTTGCAAAATTGTGCTTCAAACTGGGTTTTTTTTTCTTTTTTTTTTCTTTTGGATCAACAGCAAAAAACAGGTGTGAGGAAGGCTGAACTTGATGGACGCAAGTCTCTTTTCAGCTATCTAACTATGTAACTATGTATGTAAAAAATACCGGTATTTTATTTTCTGCCAAAGGTACACAAAGATGTGAATAACCCCCCGGGAAGACCCATAGTGGCAGGGATTGACTCAGTATCTAGTAGACTCTCATTTTTTAGACATTCATCTACAACCCCTT
Source organism: Pelobates fuscus (assembly GCF_036172605.1). NCBI lineage: Eukaryota > Metazoa > Chordata > Amphibia > Anura > Pelobatidae > Pelobates > Pelobates fuscus. The sequence goes on from NC_086320.1 coordinate 250,197,787, forward strand.
GTTAAAACAACTACCTCATATATAAAAGATACAATCACCATTTTAAATATTTTAAAAGAATGTACTTGGAATTCAGACCGGTTTTTAGTTACCAGTGATGTCACCGCACTTTATAGCAACATCCCCCATTCCTATGGACAGAATGCAGTAAAGTTCTTTTTAAACAATTCTTCAGATTTAATGGAAATAAAGAGAGAATATATTTTGGAAGGAATAGACCTCATTCTCAAAAATAATTTTTTCTGGTATGGAGAGGAGTTTTTTCTCCAGGTAAATGGAACGGCCATGGGAATTAAGTTCGCCCCCAGCTATGCAAATTTATTTATGGCCCATTGGGAAGAGTCATTTATATATGGGCAGCATGGCTGGAGGCGGAACTTGGTTACCTATGGCCGGTACATTGATGACATTTTTTTCATATGGGAAGGAGAGGAAAGCGATCTGATCGAATTTTTAAACTATTTAAATACTAACACATGGGGAATAAAACTCACAAATAATTGGAGCAAATCAGAGATCATATTTTTGGATCTACATATATATATATATATATAGAGGACAATGAAATAAAAACTAAAAATAATTTTAAAACAGTAGAAGCTAATAGCTACATAGGAAGGGACAGCTGCCACTTTTCCCCATGGCTTGAAAATGCTCCTAAAGGCCAATTCCTTCGTATACGGCGAAATTGCACTGACTCAAAAACATTTGAAATCCAATCAAATAAAATTAAACGAGACTTTTTGGAGAAAGGATATGAAGAAGAAAAATTAGAAAATGATAGGAAGCAGGTAAAGGAAATAGAAAGGGGTAGTTTACTAAAATATAAAGGGAAAAAAGAAGAGAATTTTAAAGATATACCTTTTGTATGTAATTTTAGTACTGATAACTACAAAGTTAGAAAAATAATTTCAAGATTCTGGCCCATTCTCCTACAAGACCCTATTGCCAAAACATTTCTCCCAGAAAAGCCCCGTTTCATACATAGAGGAGTTGGAAATCTCCGTACCGCTCTTACATCAAGTTTCATAAAAGAAAAGAGAACAACCAACACTTTTTTAAATACGGAAAAAGGTTTCTTTGGGTGTGGATATTGTTTGGCCTGTAAGAGGACCGCAAATAGGAAAAGACACATTAAGAATTTTCTAAGCAGAAAGGGAACGGAGTATCAAATTAAAGAATTTCTGACGTGCCACTCGAATAATCTTATATATTTAATGATATGCCCTTGTGGTTTACAATACGTTGGGAAAACCACAAGGGCGTGACACATTCGAATTGAAGAACATGGGAGGAACATAGTCAAAGGTTTTGAAAATCACAGTGTCTCTGCTCATTATAAAATGCACCATAACTGTGAGATGAAAAACACAAAATTCTTGGGAATAAAAAAACTAGAAAAAGATTGGAGAGGAGGGAATTTTGATACTAAATTGAGCAGACAAGAAATGGAATGGATTTTTAAATTAAATACACTGATTCCCTATGGTCTTAACACAGATTTCGAGATGTGCCATTTTTTAAAATAGAATTTTAAAGTTAGATTTTCATCTATTTTTCAATTCTTTTTAAGTTTCTTTTTTATTCAGATGACACTATGTTTATATACAGTTCTTAATATTTTAAAAATAAGTTTGAGTTTACGGTTCGTTTTATGCTTATAAAACAGAATCTTATACTATTCTTTTAATAGTAGGTATGTAGAATCACACCTTAACCTCTATATACTACGTTTTTATCTACAAAGATATGCTGGAATAAGAAAAGGATTTGCTCTCTCTTTTTATAAAAAGAATATACGATTATACTAGCCTTTGAACACTTGATTATATTGCACATATAAGTATTCCCTTGTCCATAAATATTATTCTTCTATCTATAGATATATGATAATAAGGAAATAATTTAATCACTTTATATAATGATTATATACAGTTATGATTAAGGGACAGTACGGTTTTCTCTTTTATGGTTTACTCATTTATTATGTTTTACCGGAAATACGATCCCAATGAACCGCAAATTTGGAACGCATGACGTATCGGCATACCCCCACGTGACCGGAAGTGATGGCGGAACCACGAGAAAGAACTGAAAGTGAGGCTTGGAACGCAGGGCGTCACCGTCACCATGGAGATAGCCCGCGAATTTACAAGCCGGACTGATAACACGGACTTATGGAGTTGTATAAAAGCAGGAACAGGTCCAAGGAGGAAAATGAAGACTTTTCCATTTTTTGAATATCCAGTTGAGGAAGCTACTACAGCGAAACGCGTCCTGGGAAGTTGGAGATTATTTGTCTTTATGGAAATTGGACTTTTTATGCCTAGTAAAGTGTTTTTATATGTTATATAGTTTTATGTAATAAAGTATTTATAATATTTTTTAAACACTACTGGCATTGTTCCTGCTACTTTCATTAGAACAAAGAAGGTTTGTGGTCCTTAACCACATATGCTCCTGATCAGAGCCGATTTGGAAGGCTCTGGGTTTGTAAGTACCCATTTTATTTTATCCTTTTGAAAACTTTTATCTAAGGTACTGCACCATATACCTCTCCTGATTTTAGAGACCAAGGAAGAGGAAGAATTCCCACCAAAAGAAGGGATTAGGATCGCCTTTACGGATCCTACAGGCTATTTTATTGAGCTATATCTATTAGCTCTCGAAAGTGTGAGTGGGAAATCTATATATTTCATACACCCTTTTTTGTATATCACAGGATACACTATTTTGCTTTATTTGTGTTTTATTTTAAGGTACTATATGACACTTATGGACCTGTATGTATGAATTTAAGGTATTATCCTTGCATTTTTATACCTCACATTGTTTAAAATATCAGCGCTTCACTTCACGTTTCACTTTTTCCACTATTGTATAAAGATAAGAATTTGAAGTTGAAGCAGCTTGTTCACTTTGTCACATTCACTAAAATTAGCGCTAGTACACCCCCCTTGTTTTTACACTAAGACCAAGGGGCCCAGCCTCAGATGCCCCAAGAGACATAATTTGCCGTTTACATTATTATGGGGTGAAAGAAGAAATACTCCGGGAACTAAGAAAAACGTCCCAACCACTACTATTTCTAGGGGCCCAAATACAAATATACCCCGACCTCTCATGGATGACGCTACAAGCAAGACGGATTCTTAGACCCCTGACGGATTTATTGCGTGCTAGAAACATCAAGTATAGATGGGGATTCCCCCTTTCGTTAACAGCCACACACAACGGGACCACCGATACTGTAACCACAGCAGAGGATATCGCCATATTTACATCTACTTTAAACCTACCTGACGTACAGATTCCTGACTGGTACGGTCCGATCCAAGCGCCTCATAACTTCCCCCGTCCTCAGAGATCAAGATGGCAAACACCGCCAAAGAGGCGTCGCAATGACAACCAACCTCACCTCCGAAACTCACAGAGGCAACAGGCAGAACCGCACCGAATCTGACACCCGAGACAGGAATACAACAGAGAAGATACGAAAACCACATAAATTGCCAATACTGCGAACCTCCTCTTTATTTACAGACTAACATACTGTTTGTGCCCATTCAGGACAATACGCAAAGGGACTTAGACATTGGTTTCACATTATACAAGGCCTCTTAAGCCTCTCCTTCGAAAAACATGACTCCCGCGCAAAAGTTTCTCCAGAGACTCGCAAGAAGACCCTACCACTAGGGAGATCCGTCTCCCTCTGCCACAGGGGAAGCCGGGGACTAAGACGGGGTAGCTCACCCACAACGCCAAGTACCGAGACTGGGAAACGTCAAAGTAGCCTAACGAAACCAACCCAGAGACTTTCACCACCAGGCTGGGATAGTTAACACACAACATGTATGTGGGACTACTTTCACCCTTGCACCTACCTGAGCGGGGAGCATATGCTGACTATTTACCAAGAGGTTTTTGGTTGTGTTTATTTATTTAACACGTTGTCGACCCGATGTGCCCCTGTGCTCCTTCTCCTCCCCCCCCCCCTCCTGGCCTGCCTGCCGCTCCCCCCTCTGTATCGCTTCCCCCACCTGCATTGTTTCCCAAGGGCGGCGGGGTGCCGGAGGCACCTCCGGGGGCGACCCCAGGTCCTCTCCTCTCTCACATGCTCTTTTATCATCCCCACCTTTCTATCACTGTATTATAACTTGCATTTGGGGGTTGTGGGGGGGTGGGGGTGGGGGGGGGGTCATGGGAAACTACGACCAAGAGAAAGCGGGAGAGAGTGCTAATTTAAACTGAAACCACACACAACCTTACATACAAATGATACTCTAAATTACCCTCCGGGCCCCGAGACCCGATCACAGCAAGTAAAACGGTCCCAATTCATTACAGAAACTTAACACCCGAAACACATCTCTATTCATAATTTGACAGGTGGATTACCCGCCATCACCCCTAAACCACACGCAACAACTTAGACTTACCCCTCCACCACAGACAGACTGCGAGATACTCTGTAGCTGCAATACAAGCCCAAGCGGTGCCTTATTTGTATCCCCGTGATCACCCAACACACCCGGGGAAAGCCACCGGCTAAAAGGGCTTATCCACCCATAAGACTAACGCACTCTCAATCGCTAGCTCCAGAGTCTATCCAAAGTCTTTGTATATAGTTGGATTTAATCCGGTTTTTCATTGTTACGTTGGTAATTGCACTTAACACTATTTTTCTTAGAGTCAATTTTTCTCACATACTGTTTTCAGGGCATCCACTACTACCACAATCCCATTACTCCACACTCTTTGAAGCAGTGAGATTTTCTTTTCTCTCGATAACCCATCATGGCAACTATTCGCATAACGACCCTAAATACGAGAGGGCTTAACTCCCCATTCAAAAGATCCCTAGCTCTCCGGGAACTTCACACTCTAAGAACGGATATAGCGTTTCTACAAGAAACGCATTTCAAAGCCGACTCGGCCCCAACCCTACGCAATAAACATTACCCAATAGGATACTTTAGCAACTATGAATGTTCCAAATCAAAAGGGGTGGCCATTCTAATAGGTGCACATATACCTTTCACATACCTATCACACCAATCAGTCTCAGATGGTAGGCTCTTGATAGTCAAAGGGAAGATAGGGAACTCCGTAGTGACTCTCGCCAACCTATACCTCCCCAACAGCAAACAATGCAAATACACCCGCAAATATCTTACTGCAGTGGACAAAGTTGCGGAAGGGATTCTTATATTAGGGGGGGATTTTAACATCTCAATAGACTCTGACATGGACACGACCTCCAAATACACCAAGTACAATGCGACCTCTAGGTCCAGAATTGTTAAGCTCCTGGACGAGCATCACCTTTTTGACTGCTGGCGAGTAACACACCCCACCTCCCGGGACTACTCCTTTTTCTCAGCGGTTAAACACACATACTCAAGACTGGACATGCTCTTTCTACAACATAGACACCTACACCTCATACAATCCTGCGAGTATGGCCCCATTACTTGGTCCGATCATGGCCCCCTCTCCATGACAATTCAGATACCTAACCTGATCCCATCAAGACACAGTGGAAACTTAATGACACGCTACTCAACGACCCGGCACATGTAGCCCTATTACGAGAGACACTTACTAATTATTTCGAGGAAAACTGTACACCCACAGTATCGCCCACAGTTATATGGGAGGCCCACAAAGCTGTAATAAGAGGACATATAATTGCTCTAGCTTCCAGGCACAAGAAAGCGAGGGAGGCTCAAATTACATCTCTCACGGCAGACATTAGACGCCTGGAAAACGCTCACAAACACCACATGCACCTAGATACCTACAAAGAACTTATAGACAAGCGCTCTTCCCTCCAAACGCTACTGAACGCGAAAATTCAAAGGTTGCTCTTTTACTCTAAACATAAATATTACACTCAGAGCGGAAAATGCGGCCAGGGCGATACAAAAAGAAAGGCAACAAACGTACATAACCCACATCAAAAAATCTGCAGGGACAGTAACTCATTTATTGCCAGACATAATGCAAGAATTCCACTCCTACTATACAAACTTATATAATCTAAGGCCTCAACCGCCAGACCCAGAAGACATCCGAAACTTTCTCACTAAGAGACTAGCCCAGACAATTCCACCCAATGCCAGACAAATACTAGATTCTCCACTCACACCCGAGGAATTCTCCCTAATTACACGACAGTTACCGCTGGGGAAAAGCCCCGGGCCAGATGGCTTTACGGCCAAATATTTCAAAACATTCTCTGCAACCCTGAACAAACCATTCCTAAAGGCTTTCAACTCCTTAAACCAAGGATACACCCTACCGCGAGAAGCACTAGAAGCGCACATTACACTTATTCCCAAACCAGGCAAGGATCTCACGGAGATTTCACAAAGATACTGGCGGGTCCGTCTTAAACCCTACTTGCAGGGACTAGTCCACCCTGACCAGGCCGGGTTCGTGCCAGGGCGAGAAGCCAAAAATAATACCACCAAAGTATTGAATCTCATATACCATGCAAAGATGAAAGATGACCCGAGCCTTATCCTCACGATCGACGCCGAAAAGGCGTTTGACAGGGTGGACTGGTCCCTGTTAAAAGCTACAATGCAGGCCATGGGCTTCGGTCCCAATTGGCTAGCGTGGCTCTCCGCCATTTATTCCAAGCCTGGGGCAAAAATAAGGGTTAATGGCCAACTCACGGACACGGACACGGTTCTCATCTCTAATGGTACGAGGCAAGGGTGTCCTCTGTCTCCCCTTCTGTTCATCCTAACATTAGAACCCTTCCTCCAGGGAATCAGGGACAACCCGAATATCCAAGGTGTACAAATAGCAGACCGGGAGTATAAAGTATCTGCTTTCGCAGATTACCTATTATACACAATACGAAACCCTGAGACCTCACTACCTCACCTACTACATGAGATTGACCAATATAGCTTGGTGTCCAACTACAAAATGAATAGTAGCAAAAGTGAGATCCTTCCCTTAAACATTCCAGAAGAGCTAGGGTCCAGACTTAAACAGACATACCCCTTCCACTGGCCGCAGACCTCAGTAAGGTACCTGGGAATACAACTAACGAACTCGCTGAACAAAACATATGAACTCAACTTCCCCCCACTAATGGCCAACATAGACAGGGACTTAAAAAATTGGAACAAACCCCATTTCGGCTGGCTCTGCAGAGTACACATACTAAAAATGGCCATCCTGCCGAAATTCCTTTACGTACTGCAAACACTGCCCATAAAAATGCCATCCTCTTTCTTTAAGATGGTAAAACACAACCTCTCCAATTTCTTATGGGCTGGAAAACATCCGAGAACCCAATACGCACAATTGACGAGACACAAATCACATGGCGGCCTGGGGGCACCAGACATAGAGACATACCACAGGGCAGTAGTCTTATCCAGAATTTATGATTGGACGAATGCATATAACCAGAAACAGTGGGTACAAATAGAAGCGACAAGCCTACAAGTTCACATCAGCACAATACCTTGGCATGAATCAGGCCTGGAATTGATCCGACAGAACCATACCGACCATCCAACAGTAATTCCTACACTAAGATACTGGAACACTATCAAGAAACTCGAACATATTGCCCCCCACCCATCCCCTTTATACCCAATAACAAGAAACCCATACTTCAGACCGGGCCTTTCACAAAATGCTTACCGAGACTTTGGGAACCAACAAGAGCAACTACGCCTGAAAGAGGTAATCAATAGACAGAGAATAGTCCCAATCTCGAATTTAATCCACACACCCACGCACACACCAATGCAATGCTACAATTACGCACAACTCTCGCATTTCATACAAGTGCACCCAACCCTCTCACAAGGTAATAGACCATTATCTACATTTGAACACAGATCCCTCTTGGGGACAATGAAAAAGAAACACATCACCGTGTTCTATAAAATCCTACAGATGGACCTCCATGCCCACCGCCCAGAATTCACAAAGTCCTGGGAAAAAGACTTAAAGATCACATTAACATCGGACGAATGGGAAACAATATTTAGAAACACCTTTAAGTCCTCTAGTAATACTATCGCCCAAGAGAGTAACTATAAGCGCATTTCTAGGTGGCATTTTACCCCAACCAGAATACGCAATTTCTTTCCGAATTCATCCAACCTCTGTTGGAGATGCAAAACTGACATAGGGACTCCGGGCCATATCTGGTGATTTTGCACCATAATTCAAACATACTGGAGCAAAATAACCACCATAATAACACTTCTAACAAGTTATGCAGTTCCACAATCTCCCGAGGTCCTCCTATTCATGTTATATCCCAACCCCCTACCAAAATCAACACGCCATCTGCTCAATCACCTGCTCACAGCAGCGAATGGTCTAATTCCTCTCAAATGGAAGCAAACCAAACCCCCATACATCAGGGAATGGATTACCAAGGTAGACTCCATCAGGCAGATGGTCGAACTCTCACACTCCCTAGCGGGCACGTACGATGTGTTTACTTACACCTGGGCGCCTTGGGACAAATACATCAAAGATTCTGCACTATCTCCACTCCACGATGCATAGCGCACATTGGTTTCATTGTGATAGTTCGATGATTAACCTCCCTGGCAGAAGCCAACTCCTTTTGCAACGCTATTTACACCTCACTGAATTCATGCTTATTGTTATCAATGCTGTCAATGTTGTATTTTAGAAGTTGGTCATTCTATAACCACTCAGCTGTATGAAAATGTCACTACACTCCAGCATATTGTAACGCGTAACCTGATATGAGATGTTTTGACTCATTCTGTTCACACGTTGTAAAGTGCAAAATTAAACAATAAAAGTTAAAAAAAAAAAAAAAAATGTGATCTTAAAACACTTGTATTTTTTTTTTTTTTTTATTAATGCAGGAACCAAGACACTTACAGGGAATATCTGACATAGAAGATAGCAATATTTATTCTCTGATAACCTGTAAGAAGCTATATAATTCACCAACAGATTTTGGATTCTGTGTCAAGGTAAAAAAAAACTGAAATATATTTATATTTTGCGTGTGTGGGGGATCCTCTTCTTTTTCAAAGATTATTCAGTTTGATATGTTTAAATGCGTTAACATACATGCAAAATAGATTTCTTTTTTTCCTCTATATTTTCCTGGGCGTTTGCCAGGTGTGTTTCGGACTCAGACAGCAGCCTGATATTCAATAGTGTCAGTGACGTGTGTGCAAAAGTGAAATCTCAATAGTAGTTATTTTTTTTTTTTTTTTTTTTAAATTTAATTTTTATTTTGTTTTTCTTTAATTACAGAAATACAATGTAGCGTGATATATTTAAATATAAACATATTGTCATACAAATTATGAACATATACATGTATCATTAGTAAGGTAACTAATTTAATTTTAAACCTTCTACTCCGGTTGGAAAATGAATTTTCACAATTGGTCAAGAACATAGTAATATCATAAGCATGGTAAGATATAAGTTTTAACAATAACTTAAATGCATAGAAAGGTGTTGTGGTATCAAAGTCTAAGTAGACTTCCTTCTTTACAAAGTGGTACTGCTATTGAATATACAATACAATTATCGGTAACATTTGATCATCTCTAAGGTAACATAATATGGAGTGTCGTGTTTCTCTTTGGTAGTGGCATAAAAGCGTTAAGTTGCAAAGGATGTGTTCCTATCTCTGTGGAGTTGAGATTATTCTCCCCTACTAAGTCTATATTAACTTGTTGTTTCTCCTTTTTCCATAAAGGATATCCATGGACGCTATGTTAGTGTGTATTGAGATAGATTTTTTGTTATAGCATGAGTGATCTCCTCCATTTGTCGAACACCCTCTACCTTCTCAATCCATTCTCTGATGGAAGGGGTTTTTGCTTGTTTCCAATACCTAGGAATAAGAAGGTTAGCTGCCATCAGGAGTTGAGATAGTAATCTATTCCCTTTATGGTGAATGTTTGGGGGCGGTAAAAGGAAAATCAGGTGTTCTGGTGTGAAGGGAATTTTGGCATTCATGATGCTTTGTATGAGTGTGTGTACTCTGACCCAGTATTTTACTATGAACGGGCATTGCCACCAGATATGCAAGTGGTGTGCCCCGGATTGATTGCATCTCCAACAGCTGTCTTTGGAATCTGGAAACTGCTTACTACGTTTTGAGGGGTATAATGCCATCTTGTGATCCGTTTGTAATTGATTTCTTGGTAGGAGGTGGCTATAGAGGTTTTATGTGTTTTAATAAAAATGTGTCTCCATTGGTCCTGTGTTAGGTTTATTTGTAGTTCACTTGCCCATTTGGATGAGTAGTTTTGGGTTTCTATTTTGTTTGGGGCCCTTGTGTTGAGAATCATCTTGTACATGTGGGATAGCAATTTACGCTTTAGGGGATGGGTTGTGCAAAGGAGTTCAAAGACCGTAAGCTCCCTAGTACCCCCTGGGATTAGGTGTTGTCCCTTCAGAAAATGTCGTAATTGGGCATAGTGCATTTGTTGAAGAGCTGTAGGGTTTTTCCCGAGAGTAAGATTCTTTAGCGGAATGAGTGAGTCGTCTCTCGTCATCTCCTGTAATGTAACAGGGAAGGTGTTCTGACACAGTTCATTTAAGCGCCTTGGAAAGCCCTGTGATAGTAGTGGGTTCTGGGTTAGATGATAGAGTGGAGATGGGTAAGGGGAGATAGGTAAGATATTATTGAGATGTTTCCAACAATTTAGTGTGGAATCCTATTGTAGGATGATTATTTTGCACCATAGAGTTGTTGTGTGGTGTATACCATGGAAGGGAGGCTAGCGGTGCAGTAGCGTGTGCTTGTTCTATCTTTACCCATTGTTGTGTAGGTTGTTTCTTTGTCCACTCATAGATCCTCGTCATATGGATGGCAGCGTGGTACTCTTCTATGTCTGGTACTCCCACACCCCGTCTTTCCCTTGGTTTTGTTAGGAGTTTGTGGGCTAGGTGTGGTTTCGTTTGTGCCCATATAAAAGCAAGAATTGCACCTTTGATTTTAGTGAAAAATATTCTTGGTAGCATCACCGGCAGTGTCTGCATTAAATAAAGTAATCGTGGTAACGCAATCATCTTGATTATACTAATTCTACAAAACCAACCAAAGCATGGTTTGTGCCATGTCTGTAGATCTTTCGAGATAGCGGTCAGGAGGGGAGGGAAATTTAGGTCATATAACTGCCCAGTGTGGCGCGAAATGTGTACCCCCAGATATTTAACTGATTTAGTTGTCCATGTAAAAGCAAAGTTTTGTTTGAGATGTGTTTCTGTGGAATGTGTAGTAAAGATGGGGAGCAGTTCGCATTTCGATAGATTCGCCTGGAAATTGGATACCTCACTGTAAATTTCCATTTCAGTTAGGATTTGCGGAATTGTGTGTGTGGGGTTGGAAACAGTAAACAGCAAGTCATCGGAGAAAGCGGATACTTTGTATTCCGCCTCCCCGATTACAATCCCCTCAATGTGTGGGTTGTCCCGTATGCCTTGCAGGAATGGTTCTAGAATTAAGATAAAGATCAACGGTGACAGCGGGCATCCCTGCCTAGTTCCGTTTCTGATGTTAACAGTGTCTGTCAATTGACCATTTATGCGAATGCAGGCGGTTGGAGAGGAATATAACCTATCTATCCATGTCAACAATCATTGTCCGAAACCTAGGTGTCGCATTGTGGACTTCATTAGAGACCAGTCTACTCTGTCAAACGCCTTCTCGGCATCTATGGTCAACAGAGCACTCTGGATTTTTTGTGTTTTGGCCCAATGCATTATGTTTATGATCTTAGTGGTGTTGTTTTTTGCCTCTCTCCCTGGCACAAATCCAGCTTGGTCTGGGTGGATGAGTTCTGGTAATAACGGTTTTAACCTATTTGCCAGGATTTTAGTGAAGAGTTTCAGGTCTACATTCATCAAGGATATAGGCCTATAACTCATACAATTCATGGCGTCTTTACCCGGTTTCGGAATTAGGGTTATGGTAGCCTCCAGGGATCCCGCCGGGGCCATTGATGGGTCAGTCTTTGTGTTAAATGCTTTGATGAAGGGGTCTGCTAGTATTTGTGCCAGTAGTTTATAGTACTTGCCTGTGAACCTGTCCGGGCCAGGGCTTTTGCCATTGGGAAGTTGTTTAGCCACAGATAGGAATTCTTCCCTTGTTATGGGACCGTCTAGGAATTCTACTATATTCCGTGGTAATGTGGATTTTATTCTGTTTTCGAGGAATTCCCGAATTCTGTCCGTGGAGGTCGGTGTCTCCCTTAGGCCATATAGTGAAGAGTAGAAGCTATGAAAGGTTATCAGTATTTCCGGCATCCTCTGGGTTAGAGAGCCATTGGGGGGCGTCTTATGTCTCTGTTGTGATAGGGCTTGTGCCAGTAGTCGCCCGCTTTTCCCCCCTTGAGTATAGTACGTGTGTTTAGTTTTGCGAATAGAATGTTTTGCATGTAGGTGTAACATGGTAGTCAGTTCAGTCCTTTTAGAGGTTAGTGTTGTGTATGTTTGTAGTGATCTGTCCGCCTGGTGCGTGGTTTCTAGGGTTTTGATGTCTTGGGTGAGGGATCTTATCCGGGCTTCTCTTAATTTGTTCTGAACCTTTGCTATTTTAATTAGTTCTCCTCGAAGTACGCATTTGTGTGCCTCCAAGACAACTTCGGGTCTCGTGTCTCCTCTAGTATTATCTGCTAGATACTCCCTGATACGAACCTTTAGTTTGTCTATTACCTCTTGTTTGTTTAGGAGGAGGTCATTTAGTTTCCATTGTGGTCGGGTTTGTGGAATGTTGGGGATTGTTAGTTCTAGAGTAAGCGGGCCGTGATCCGACCACGTGATTGGGCCATAGTTAGCAGTTTTGATCAGCCCGAGGTGTTTGTGATGGACATAGATAAGGTCTATTCTTGTGTAAGAGCCCGAGGGAGGGGAGTAGAAGGAGTAGTCCCTATCTGTAGGGTGCAGCGCTCTCCAAGTATCATATAGTCTGGCCTGGTGAAGTAGTTCAGATAGGCATCGTTGGGTAGGTTCGAGATAGGTAGTGGAAGTAGCTGAGGTGTCTAGGGTGGTATCCGGGGAGATGTTAAAATCTCCTCCCAAGATTAAAACACCTTCCTGGAAGTCCGCGAGTTTGCGGATTAAGTTTCGTAGCGTCTGGCATTGTTTCTTATTGGGGACGTAAACGTTGGCTAGAGTGACCTTAGTATTTCCTAATGTCCCTTTGAGGAATATGTACCTGCCTGAATCGTCTGAGAGATGTTCTGTACATTGAAATGGGACTTGGCGTCCCAGCAGTATGGCTACACCCCTAGCCTTTGCTTCTGAGTAGTGGCTGAAAAAACCTGTGGGAAATTTGCGGTTTCTTAGTGAGGGAGCGTTATTTTTACGGAAATGGGTTTCCTGAACAAATACTATATCTTTATAAAAAAAGGAGGAATGGAACCGCGCCCCAAATGGTGATAATTAGATAAAATATACGTACATAGGAATTGTAAACAGTTCTTGTTATTCCTCAGACATGTAAATAAAAAGAACACATCATAGTGTAATATGTTTAAAACTAAATAAAAAGTTGTGAAGTAGGTTGAGGTAGTTTACACTCACATTTAGTAGAGCTTTCCTGGAGCTCTACCTTGATATGGCTTGGACGGAATTATCCCCGTCTAAGGATCTATGTCTCAGCGGATACTTCCAAACTTTCAATATTGGTGGTATTTGCAAGAGAAAAATAAAAAGGAGCTCCAATGGTACAGTATGTATTGGTAAGGTGTATAAGAGTATAAATTGAGGGTATAGTACTCACATTTCCTAGAGCAGAAACTTGCTCTAGTGTAATCAGCTTAGGTGGTACAATCCCCACCAAGGATATGATAACCAGGAAGTGAAGTATATAAAAGGTATATATAGCTTTAAAATATAATTTTAATAACACATATATAAAATAAAATGGCTATATATAACAAAAGAGTCCCACTTTACGCGTTTCGCCCGTCACCATTTGGGGCGCGGTTCCTTTCCTTCTTTTTTGTATCCTTTAATTACAAGGTTGGGAATCCTTGCATTAGGTACCGCAGACCACTTTTATTGTATATTGAAGCGAGCACCTATTATACCCTTGTTTATATCTGCTTTATACCTTTGATAATCAGCAACTGCAAGTTTTCTTTTCTCTGGTACATTCAAACCCCTAGCGTTGTGTGTGTGGATTCTGAGCGATGCCATCTTTCTATTGATATGGGTCTAGATCTCAGTGTGGTAGGGTGTGTTGTAACAAGTATTCCTATGGAGCTCTAGATATCTATCGTTCCCCGTTGGGAGTGAGTGACCTAACAACTATGAGGTGTTTGTTACCGTATGATTATCTTGTGTGTAGTCTATACCACTTTAGTCAAATTGTAACAAGTAGAGCCAGGGGAGGAGCTCGCTTTTGCCAGTCAGTCCTCAAATCAACCCCCCCCCCACTAATGCTCCAAAAACGTTTGCCCTCGGTTGCTAAAGACGAGTTCAAATGAACAGCTGTAAAACGTGTTAAACAAAAGGCAAACCTTGAAACAAATAAATTCCTGTCTCCGTGCAAGAGTCAGGACACTAACTATTCGGGTAAGTAGCATAAGCTAGAACCCGAGAAAACAATCCTTACTAGCGAAACATATTCTTTGAGAGGTCATGGGTAGGTGGAGGGGGGAAAAGGAGAGGAGAGGAGGAGGGGAGGTAGAGAGGGGGAGGGGAGGGAGGGAGAGAAGGGGGGGAAATTAGGTGATTGTAGGTTAAGAGCAATACATATTACCAATAAGTTATGGCATTAAATACAGATGAGCTTGAACCTTGTACCCTTCCCAAATAAAGCATACAACAATGAGATGCACACAGGAATATAGGAGCGTAGTGAAACATACGACCTGATGCTCATCATAATCGGAACTGTCAAAGGACTCGATCCTCTCAGCCTGCCAGATTTGAAATCATCCTTGATCTACTAGTGTCCTTTTGGCAGAGAGATACAAAAGTTCTAAGAGTGTCTCTGATCTGAAATGTTCCTCTCCGTGTGTTAGCAAGTGTTTCAAAGGAGGGTTCAGCAACTAGTAGTAGGAGATCCAAGGGGATTGGAGTCTTCGTGAGCACATTTCCTGCCTTAGACTACAAGTGGGTAAGTCCTGGAAGGAGTAGGGGCATTAATGAGGAAGGTCATGTCCAAAGCCCGTTATGTAGTAATATTCCAAACTCTTATAATGGCATGTCCGCGTAAGCGAGAGAACAAATTGAGAATGAATTGTTGCTCTAGGTAGACTTCACCTGTAAGGGAGAGGAAAGTCTATTGGTGTGGGGGGGAGGAGGGAAACAGAGCATGGGAGCTGTTATGCAATACGTTGCGGGTCCCCGCCTAGAGGTTGTGTGGTTCTCCCTCTAGGTGAGATGAACCTCTGGTCCGCTCTTCGCCTTTTAGCTGGAGTGTTCCATCTCTGTCTCTGGGGTAGAATGGTAGCGTCTTGATTAGGTTGCGGGACATACCAGTCCAGGATATTTGTTTCCGGGAGGTCTAGCGCCTGTAGGAAGGGTCTGACATCTTGGTGGGTTGCAATGGAGTGTGTAGTCCCCTTGTTGTTAACTATAAGTGCAAATGGGTATCCCCATCTATAGCGTATGTTGCTGTTGCGCAAGTGTTCTATAATGGGTTTATGAGCTCGCCGTGCCTGGAGAGTGAACCAGGAAAGGTCTGGAAAAATCTGAACATGGTGTTCATGAAAAAGCAGGGGCTGAGACGTGTCTCTGACACGTCTACAGATTCTTTGACTGTAAAGTAGTGGAGCTTACGGGGCGTGGCCTAACTCCGCATGGAAGCAGTCGCATAATCTGTGTGCTCCGCCATTCCGTGGACTAACACAGCGTGTAACACAGCATTACACCACCAAAACCACGACTGAAACGCTGAGGAGAGCTCAGGGGAAGTCATGGCTACTAAATCAGCGAAAAAAATGAAGCAGAAAACTCTTCACTCGCACCTCACAACGGGTCGCAGTGACAGCCAAGATGGCGCCGACGACCACAGCCCCACAGCTACAGACTGCGAACCGGGTGAGAGTCAAGACTCAACAGACCCCCCCTGTACCCAACCGGCCACGGATGCCTCCGTGAGCCACATGCTGCAGTCACTGCAGTCCAATCTCCGCTCCGATTTCTCTAAAATGACGGTGGACATCAGGGCAGACATCCAGGCCCTAGGGGACAGGACGGCGCATTTAGAGGAGGCGACAGAAGGGCTAAGGGAAGTCCACAACGACTTAGCAGAAGCACACACTGCACTGCAGCAAAAGGTACAATACCTGGAAGGGAAAATAGCAGACAATGAAGATAGAGACAGAAGAAACAACATAAGACTGAGGGGGGTGCCTGAAGAAGTAGGCCCACAAGACCTGCCTAAATTTGTACAGGACATGTTTAAGGCACTCATCCCAGAGTTAGAGGCCTCAGACCTCCGGCTAGACCGCACGCACAGACTGCCTAAGCCTAAACACCTGCCTTCCTCCACACCAAGGGACGTAATCACCAGAGTCCACTACTTTACAGTGAAGGACCAACTCATGCAGGCCTCCAGAAAGCACCCACCGCTGCAGACATCAAGTTGTTCATTGATCTATCAGCAGCGACTATGTTCAAGAGAAGAGCATTTGCACCAATAACCCTTGCTTTACGATCGGCTAATATCCCTTACAAATGGGGATTCCCTACGAAATTACTACTTAAAAGGAATGGAACCGACAAGATAATCTCCACGCCACGCGACGGCGCGAGACTACTCAAAGAATGGGACATTCCTGTACCACCACCACCGAGCAACTCCAGATCCCCGACGACATCGCCACCCCGAAAGCAGACAAAAGGCTACAACTCGCTTCCTTGGCACAACATGAACATTCCAGAAATATACCAGCGACAAGACGAAACCTTGGGGCGCACCGTTCCTGCCCATCGCTGATAAACCACAGATATGTATATGTTAACAGAGACTACACACGTAAATCCCCCTGTGCACCATCATACCTGTCTTCACTTTCATGGTGTCGTACAGCCGAGAGTCCACACGAGGCGGCTGATCATATATGACTGTTACAACTATTAGTTATATATTGTTATAATATTGAATATTTCGCTTTCTTTAAGTATTGAGATTTCTGATACAGAGTATTACCAGTGGAGCACACCCACTAATTTGAGTTATCTTTATTATAGCATTCCCCCACGTGTGCACACCCCATTAGTAACGCAACGACAGCGCCCACGGTACCCCACAAGGCTTAAGTACTAAGCCACTTTACTACCCGTCAGCAGATTTCTGCACTAGCCACCTGGCTATCGGGCTTGTATATAGTTCACGTTTTTCTGTCATATAGTGCTACCTAACCCTCCCCCACCCCCCCCCCACCCCCAGTGTCTCCCACAAACTCCGACGACGCTGACAAAAAGCTCAGGTAGACAACGAGACTCGAGTTACTACTGGTGACATGTCCCTCAAGGTACTTTCTCTTAATGTAAAAGGGTTAAATACACCCAATAAGAGGAGATTGGCATTGTTAGAGGCCAAGAATCAGAAGGCGCACGTCGCTTTCTTTCAAGAAACCCACTTTAAGTGGGGATCTCGCCCCAGATTTAATTCACCCTGGTTTCCTATAGACCATCACTCCTGCTATTCCACAAAAAAGAGGGGAGTGTCCATTTTAATTAGCAAACAAACCACTTTTGAACTGATCCAAAAAATCACTGATAAAAAAATGTAGATACCTGATAATACAATGCCATCTCAACAACAACCCCTTCACCTTAATGAACATATATGGGCCTAACGATAACCAAGAGGAGTTTATGTCTAGAATGTTTGCATTATTGAATTTGTATAAATTTGGGGAGGTAATACTTGGAGGCGACACCAATTTTCTTCTAGATAGCTTTAGAGACTCATCAGCCTCGAAAACAGTGGCAACGACCACCTCAAAGAGGCGGCTCACACAGTCACGTAACATTCAAGATGTCTTAGCAACACATGACTTTGTAGACCCTTGGCGAATCACACACCCCACTGAAACTGATTACACCTGCTATACTGCGGTGCATAACAGCTACTCCAGGATAGACAGGTTCTTAATAAAGACCACCTCCCTCACAAAAATACTGGACACAGAAATTGGAGACATCACGTGGTCAGACCACGCTCCTATCACATTAACACTTAAAGAGAGATTCCCTAATACCGGACAAACGTCTTGGAGGCTAGACAACAAATTGCTAACACAGCCACACATAGTCAAACAAATAACAACAGACCTCAAGAACTATTTTACAGACAACGATCAGCAGGACATTAACTCAGACTACGTCTGGCTAGCTCATAAAGCGGTCATTAGAGGAAGCTTTATCAAGCACGCTAGCCACACCAAAAAAACACGCCAAGCGCAATACTTGACTATAGTCAATGAGATTAAAACTCTCACTCACGAGAACAAACAATCACCCAATCACACACTGCAGAGACAACTATTGGCTCTCCAATCTCAGTTGAGGGATATTGAACTGGCTAAAACTACCTACCTCTTACAAAAATCAAAACACAAATTCTTCGCAGCAGGGAATAGGGCGGGAGCCAAATTAGCAGCACAACTAAAACAAAAAACTGTCGCCTCCAGAATTGCCTACCTACAAGATAGCAACAACCACAAAATCATTGACCCAAAGGGGATAGTAAATGCCTTTGCAAAGTACTATGGTCAACTATATAACCTTCAACATGAAGGAACAACTATAGTCCCGACAAAAACAGACATAGACAGCTTCCTATCGGACCTACACCTACCCTCCCTGACCCCAACCGCAATAGAGGCCTTGCAGAAGCCTATATCACTGGACGAAATCTCGGCAGTGATTAAGGCGTTGCCCACGGGCAAGTCACCAGGACCTGACGGACTCACAAATATGTACTATAAGCTGTTTGCAGCTGTCCTCTCACCTCATCTGCTAAAATGATATAGGCAGAGTAGCAACAAAGGTGCCTTACCAGAAGAAATTCTCCTGGCCCACATCTCCACGCTCCCTAAACCCGGGAAGCCACCTACACAGTGCAAAAATTTCAGACCCATATCATTGCTGAATGGCGATGCCAAAATATACGCCAAGATACTTAGCAATAGAATAGCCCCCTTCCTCACGCAACTAGTGCATAACGACCAATCAGGGTTTGTCCGCGGCCGGCAAGGCTCGGATAACACCCGACGCATTCTAAACACGTTGGCATGTATGGATAGGAGCAACACCGAGGGCCTTCTCCTTGCGCTGGACGCGGAGAAGGCCTTCGATCGCCTTAATTGGACATACATGTCTAGGGTCTTAGAAGCATATGGGTTCCCACTAGAAATGATCACATGTATCAATGCACTGTATAGCACGCCAGCTGCCAAGGTTTCTAGTGGAGGCTTCATCTCGGACAAATTCCATATCACCAATGGGACACGTCAGGGCTGCCCTCTATCCCCTCTCCTATATATCCTGTCACTAGAACCTTTGGCCCAAAAGATCCGCAGTCATCAAAACATCAAAGGAATACATGTACTAGGCCAGGAACATAAATTGGCACTGTTCGCCGATGATGTTCTAGTAACGCTAGCAGACCCGGAACATTCACTGCCCCACCTGGTACATACCCTTAGAGACTTTGGCCTGGTTTCCCACTATAAATTAAATCAGGACAAGACCCAAGCATTACCAATTAACCTACCATCAGGCCGCATAACAGCTCTAAAAGACAAGCACCAATTTGATTGGAGGTCATCCTCTCTTACATATTTGGGGGTTAAAATTGCGCCTTCGGTTGACAAAACTGCCCGCTTAAATTTTTCAACTCTCCCCAACATGGAAAAACGGAGACACTGAAATGGAAACATACACATATCTCTTGGTTGGGAAGGATTAACGCCTTCAAAATTACCATATTACCCAAAATCCTATACATCTTTTGCATGCTTCCCCTAAAGATAGCACAACCCCTACTCAAGACCCTACAAAACACGTGTAATGCCTTTATATGGGACAATAAAAGACCTAGGATCCCTGCCAAACTCCTGTACGCACAAGTCAAACAAGGGGGTGTGGGGTTACCGAATATAGCCCAATACTACAAAGCGTCGGCGCTAACAGCCGGGATCCTACTACACTCCCCTAAAGGAGAGTTGAGCTGGGTAGATATGGAGAATAAACAGGTTCAGGGAGGGAACATGGTTGACACCCTGTGGACACCCAAACACCTGAGAACCCCTGGACTAGCCCTGTACCCAACCACCACTCTCACACTCAGCATCTGGGACACGTTCATGTCCTCGCTAGGATGTAAAACCTTGTATCACGTCAGGGCACCACTATCGGCTTTAAAAGCCACATCACCGCACCTACCTCTAACTAAGTGGGTTAAAGCTGGTATCACCAACATACAACACTTGCTGGAGGACAGGGAGGTTATGCAGTTCACTGACATACAGGCGAAATGGCACCTACCACCGGAGGAACTATTCACATTCCTCAGACTTAAAGGTACCATACTGACTCATGTACATAAGCACGACAATACCCGTGAGAAAATCCCTTCAACTGAGGGAATCATAGAAAGATGCTGGGCCGCACCAGGCAAACCCAAGTCTATCTCCCTCTGCTATAAAATGTGGGAAGAAGTGGTCCCCCATCAAACTCCCCAGTGTAAAAAGCAGTGGGAGGAAGATTGCTCCCTCAATTTATCCACTGAGGATTGGGTTCAGGCTCTCAATGGTCTCTCTAAACTCACTAAATGCTACACACACATTGAAGCACATAGAAAACTGCTCTACAGATGGTATATGACGCCACTAAGACTACACAAAATTTACCCTACTGTGCTGCCAACATGTTGGAGGTGCTCCAAGGAGATTGGATCATTTTTTCCATATATGGTGGTCATGCCCAGTGATTCAGCCCCTCTGGACAGAAGTCCGGGGTTTGCTGGAGTCGCTGGGCGTAGGGAGCCTAACTCCGAATCCTCAAATGTACCTCCTGCTTATATTCCCAACCAGGATTCCTAGGGAACACAAGCAAATAAGTGCTCTCATACTACTAGCTGCTAGGAATCTTATAGCAATTAACTGGAAATCACAAGCCTGCCCATCCAAGTCTCAGTTTTGGGACAAGATCCAACAGTATCAGATCTATGAGAGCATGACAACGCACCAAAGTGCAGAAACACAACGGTTCGAAACCGCATGGCAACCATGGCGGACAATGTATGCTAGAGTATTGACCAAACAAAACCCATAACAAGTGTTCAGAGGTACGATAGATAACAATACCGACGGACCCCAACGGTCGTCTGGGATGACCCCAACACACACTTGAACCGAGGTATTACCCAGGAGGTTGGGGGTGACAAATCCGGTAGATAACTTATCAGGTTAATACCAATGTATATGGCCATACCAAGAGATGTAAGGACGCTGGCCCACCACTGTTTAACCCTACCTACCCCTCTACCCCTCTTTGCCTTGTAGGCCTTAGCTTCCCTATTACCACCCCACTGTGTCATCACAAATTGTATAGCAATGCATAATTTGTATTTAACTTCTGTATAACAAGTTCGCATATTGTATAACTTGCTGAGACATGTAACCTCGTACCCCCCCCCTCTCTTTTCTGTACCCCGTAACTTGCAAAACAATAAAAAGTTATATGAAAAAAAAAAGTAGTGGAGCTTACATATGACGTCACGTGGTGCCTCTGAAACAGCTCCTCTTGGGCGTAGCGATCTGTGTGCTCTATCCATTAAAATGGGGGTATCAGTAGGGTCCCCCAGTATAAGATTAAATAGTTGTGACAGGGTGGCTGTAATATCTTCTCCCTGTAATTCCGGGAGGCCCCTTATTCTTAAATTATTCCTGCGGCTTCTATTGTCTAAATCATCTAGCTGTCTTTGAAAGGCAGATAGTATGTGGGTATGAGCTTCCAGGGTAGTGGAATTATTAGTAATTTGGGCTTGCATTACATCTCTCTCCTCCTCGAGGTCTGTGACTTTAAGACTTACTTTTTGCATGTCTGCTCCCACTGCATCCACTTTTGCCTCTAGTTTTCCAATCATATTGGCCAGGTCTGTTTTGGATGGCAGATTCTTCAGCAGTTCTCTTACTTCCTGGTCTTGTATGTGAGTTTGAATGTTGCAGGAACCCACAGATGAAACAGGGCTCGCGGGTGCCGAATCAGCCGCCATTTTGAGGCCTGCGGTCTCGTCCTCGCGGTCCGCGGAATCGCGGAAATAACGGGTAAGCGCTCCCGATTTTGATCCTGGTGTCTTGTGTGCAGATCCTAGTTAGGAATTATTCTTTTTGGGGTTACCCATTTTAATTTCAGACCTCAGATTGCTTCGGATTTAATCTCGGACTCAGGGAGCTGAATTAGTGCACGTCCATTCAGCTCAGCGTCCGGCCACGCCCCCTCAATAGTAGTTTTATCTATAAGCTTTCTAAAGTTTCTTTAGTTGCTTCTGAGGGCAAATATATTAAAAAAATTTAAATTAAAAATCCATTTAAGTCCTTTTTTTTTTTTTTTTTCTGCAAGACCCAAGGATGCTACACACTTGTCAATACGTTAACGATAGGTTATGATTTTGTTTTTACAATGAAAGAAATGAAGAATTTTTTAAAAAGTTGAATGCAAAATAAATATATATTTTTTTTTTAAATGCAAAGAAATATGTAATTTAACACACAATAACTAGGTAAAACATATAAAACTGTTTTCTTGCTTCAGCCTAGTAATAAAGACTGTACAAAATAAACACACAAAACATTTTCCAGATGTAAATAGGCCGTAATAACAGTGGGTCTTTTCTTCTCGCCACTTGCTGGATTGGTAGCCATGTAAACATTATTTTTAACCTGTGCTATTCATCCTTTTTGTTTCATATAGGGCAGTGATGGCTAACCTTGACACCATAAATTGTTTCTGGACTAGATTTCACATGATGCTCGGCTAGCTTTTAGAGTCTAAAAGCCAGCTGAGCATCATGGGAAATGTAGTTCAGAAACAATGTATGGCGTTGAGGTTAGCCATCACTGTTATAGTGCAACTAGTGCCTGGTGTGTTGTGTTTAATGTAGAGAAAAGAAAGCGCCCAAAAATCAGATTCTGACTTTTCTTTATATCTCATGATTGTTTGGAAACTAAATGTAAAAATTCAGCCTGAAAGAGTTTAATTTGAGGAGGAAAAAAAAGTGTGCTTTAAGTAAGAGGCTATACAGAAAACTATTGCGAAAGTACGCATTCTATTGTCCAGTTATCCTAGAACTCTGTTTTGTCTATAGGCAACACTGTTCTTTCATTAATTGCATTCTTATGAGTTACAAAGTCCTTGAGCGAGCCTTTCAGATAAACAATGGCCAGAGCCCAGATGATTTGAATGGAATCTCTATTTCAGGCAGACATGTCATAGTAGTACAGCTGAAACTGCTGATTTATGATATTATTGAAAAATAGCAATGGCTGGGGATGTTACATATGAGTAATCCACACGCCTTCAAGTGACTGGCTGAGGGTTGTAGAAGAATTAAAGAGCTGGCAGAATAATTCCTGGAAGTTGCCTCACAGAGCCTTTGCAGACAAGGAGAAGAGATGAATAATGTAACAGGTTCAGCTCTAGTCCTCAAGTCTGAGAACAATATACCTGTTCCTGTCATAATGGGTGGAGGTCAAAATCACCGCCAGGACCCAGTCTCCATTGTGAGACTGCATTGTGTCTGTGGAGATAAACTAAATGGAGAGGACTCACTGTGGCTGAAGAATGCAACCCTGAAGAATCTAGAGGAAAGCAGATGACCAGTGGCCAGCAACAAAAGTCAATCCTTGCTGACAGCCAATCTGATGAAAGAAGATAGGGAAAGCAGCAGCACTGCAGCATCTTGGGACAGTAACTCCTCCTGTGTGGTCAGACAACATTTGCCCTTATTCGGGCCCAATACCAACCTGAAGATGGTTAGGCAAGTCACCAAAATGCGGGAAGAAAAGTGGATCTACCAGATGCGGCTATTCAAGATCGAATACCAAGATAAAGTATAGGTCCACAAACTGCATCAAGGTTAGAGATCAAAAATAGGCAAGTGTGAACTAGATCCCCACAGAGCGATACTGGTAGTAGATTGAGCCAAGTCAAAGACCTAGGAGAGGGGCATCGGAACGTCTTTATCAGCTGAAAATTAACCCGGGCAGTGGCCGATGCAATTGTGTAGAAGAAATACCAAAACAAACATCTTCTCTCTGTGAATGACCTTACCCTGTTTGAACAATCCCTTGGGTCACCGGTGACAATGGGACCCTGCAATGAAGGAGAATGGCCCTCAAAGTTCTTAATACTATGAGAGGTTATCGCATTTCCATTATTTTTACGCAGCCAATATGTAAAAGTTGATCTCTAAGGAGTCAACATCATGCCCTGTCTTTCACTCCTTTGGGTGAAGGGGGAGCAGTTGTGATGCTAACAGCCTAAGTTTGTATACAGGGGGAAATGTTATAGAGTTATTTTGTTGAAGGGACAAATGCTGTAGCAGGTTCAGCTCTGGTACTAGAGCTTGAGAATAATCTATCCTGTTCATGTTACAGAAGGATTTTTATTTTTTTAGTTCCATATCTAGACTGTATTCTCCTAAGCCAATCAGTGCATCAAATAAAAGAATACATGGAGATTACCAACCAAGAATTATTTTTCTTAATCTCAGTCGGTTTTGTTATTAATGACGATTCTTCTCTCAGACACAGATACAGGAATCATTTGTTAAATTAATAACATTACAGTCCACTAACATGGAGACTCTAGGCCTATTAATCACATCTGACATCTGTCTTAACAGTACTTGTGCCAAAGCCCAAATGAGACCTCTTCAGGCAGATATTGGCAAACATAATCTGATTGTATGATGTCTGTGACAGAACATCCCACCACTTTTTAAATTTTTCAGTTTGTTAATACCACTGGTTATTAGGTTACTGAACAAAGCCCCATTTCCCTCTATTATACCTTACAAACCCAGACCACCACCTGGCTCATTAACTTCAAAGAACCCATTAACCTAAGTACTCTTCTGGGTGACTGCCATTTGTATGACCGAATGCAGGCAGAGGTACTTGAACGTAGACTGTATGGAACTAAAATTGGACACACTACCTTGCCAACACCGCTGAATTTGTTCTGCTGCCTGCCTCCATCCAAAATAATCCAGGAGAGCGTTTTTCTGGAAAACTACTCCTACAAATAGGAACATTCGCCATAGAGCCAGGCGAGAGCATTCGGTTTTGTGCGAACAGGAACTCCCAAAAGTTGACCAGCCGCAGGCATTTCGCTCTGGAACGGTTTTGGGCTACAACCTTGTGCCAGGCTGAACGAATCCAAGCACTATTTGGATAACTTGGGCGCTCAAATCCAGGCTATAAGGGGATATAAGACTTGTGGGGTTCCTGTGGAAATTGAGTGTGGTTTTGGGGTATTTTCTGTATAGTTCCCTGTAACTGAAAGATAATGGAGTTACGAGTCTTTGACTCAATTATCTCCAATACACAGGGATGCCTGGGAGGGTATTGTATGGAGACCCCCATACTGGGGGTCTGTGTCTAAATTGAGTGTGCCTTTCTTTGAATATTCAAAACAAAATAAGGAATGTATGTGGAAGAGGATAAAGGTCTAGCTTTCTGCCTCAATGAATATTTTTGTTCAGTATTCACAGATGAAAATTAAGGAAAGGGGCCTCAGTTATGAAAAAGGTCAAATTAGTCATTTGTTACATGTGAGTTTACAGAGGAAGAGGTTCTATTTCAACTGTCAAAAGTAAAGACAAATGAGTCAATGGGACCTGATGGAATACACCCAAAGTTATTAACCCCTTAAGGACGGTGGGCATTCTATGCCGTCCTTAGGGGACTGTCTCTAAACGCCGGAGGGCGACATAGAACACCCAAACCATCCTTTTTACTTACCCAGTCGCCGGCGATTGCGGTATGGGGACTTACCTGGGAGCCCAGAGAAGTCCCCCTCTGTCTTCTTCGGCCCCCCGGGCCATGCGATCACATGGACAGCATAGCCAGCAGGGGGAGTGTCTGTAATGACAGGTACTCCTCCTGCTGTCTGAAATAAATAAAATAAATGATAAAACAGTGTAAAATAACATTATATATACTTAGATCATATATATATATATATATATATATATATATATATATATATATTATATATGATCTAAGTATATATATATATATATATATATATATATATATATATATATACACACACACATATACATACACTGTCTAAGTATTTTAATAATATATCAAAGTACACGTACAATGATATTGATAATATATATATTCTCATTATATATATATATATATTTATATACAATCTAAAATAATTAATATGTAAATATGTTAAAAAATAATAAAAAATAAATGTGTGTAAATTTGTTCTAACTGTATTTTAAAATTAATATATATATATATATATATATTGATATCAGTATACACGTAGAATGAAATATATATCTATATACATAAGTATATATATATATCACTATATATATATATATATATATATATATAAATAAAAAATATTTAAAAAAACATGTATGTGTGTATATGTGTATATATATATATATATATATATATATATATATATATATATATTAAAAGGCCTGAACTTGTGGAGGCCTGAATTTGTGGGAAATTTGTGGGAGGAGTAAGGCCCCTACTCACCTCTGCCTTTCAGCTGATTGTTTTGTCCCCATAGCAACCAGCACTTCCTGTCCAGCTTCCCTCCAGAATTTTTTCCTGTTTCCAGCAGTCAGACGTCCTGACCAGTCCTCTGTCCGTTTGAGGCCTTCCACTCGGTTCCCGGTCAAGGTACCCGGTTTCCGGTCACGAGACCGGCACGTTCACGTAAGTTAGGCGTAGGAAATAGCGCCCCGCTATTTCCCGCCGTTCGGGCCTAAAAACGTAGGGGTAGGCTCCCTCTATCATATTCGTACAAATACACGCTTTTTTAACCGTTTTTAGTGTTCACGCCAAAACAGACGAACGCTCGGCACTTTATCACTGCTTTTACATATTCGTACAGAAACTACCTAATCTATTATTATTTATATACACAGTAATATTATTACGGGCATTCTCTTATTTCCGTTTGGTCACCCAGGACCAATCTATTTCGTACGATTAAAACACAAACACCTTGCTCTAAATCCATATTCGGCTAGTTCTTATTCAAATAGGCTACAGTATGCACTAAGTTCTATTTCACGAATTCTACTTTTCTTTACGTATATTCCCTGTTCGGTCATATTGCTACTGATACCTTTTTTTGTCAGTTTGGGGATATAATTAGCTTGTTTAAAAATCTGCCTTGTGATTTTCTTTCTATGTTAACCAGTTAATTTGTTTTACTACTTTTTAAAATATCCACGTCTATCATAAACGTACGGTTTCTATACACTGTGGCAGGATGGCCAGGCTCTTCACAAACTTCAAATGCAACAGTCAGGATAAAATAGTACTGCAGTTTATTGTCACTTTCCACAATATATACAAGGTTGTGCTCTCCCACAAAATAAAACAAAAAGAAAATAAATCCTACTCCAACTTGGAGACTTACTAAACAACAGTATTACTAACTATCCAACTGGCCAGCTAATCTAGTTCCCAGTTTTAAACAAAATGAAATACAGCACTTTAAGCAGGTTTCACACAGTACCTTTGTCTCAGGCTTAACTGCCTCCTCTCTCCCAGCTGTTAGACTCTCTGATGTCTTCAGAGGCTAACCTTTTAAAACCCTAGTGCTGGTTAATTACATTCACCTGGTATATAACATTCAAGGGGTGACTCCCACCAATTAACCCCATCATGCTGGGAATAGAGAGCACTCCAATCTATTACTAACATAGAAAGCCTCTCTGACCTTGCCACAACACATATTTACCTATTAAACACTTCATTTTGTCACATATACTAATAAATACTGTTTATAAACACAATATCCGGCACATAAACGTCTGTACTATTCATTTTCCATATAATCACGCTGTCACATATTTTTGGCTTTACAGACTGCATCGGTTTCTCGCTTTTTCTGCGCTAAAGTTGTTTATTTCAAGGTCTTTTATTACAGGAACAGGTATTGTATTTTATCACTTTGCATTATAAAGCCATAGGCCTAAAATGTTTACATATTGGGTTTTATTACTTACCTCCACACCTGTCGTTAACTATGGAATTTTTCTTCGGTTAACCCTTAGCTCCAGTATTATTCTAGGCTTCCCCCGGTTCTACACAGTTAAACCGTTTCGCATAACGTAATTTCTTTATGTCAAACCAAGGTATAGTTCACAACTCGTTTGTTACTACACCTCATATAAAACCTATCACGGTCTCAAGTTCATTACTACTTTTCCACAGGCTTACGCCCACGGTACGTTAATTCTTTACTATTATTTCTACTCAGACATACGGTCATACAGCCATCAGGCTCCGGTAAACACCAAAACCTGACCCGGTACTCAGCCATACCTTCAGGTACTTACGTCTATACCCAAATACGTCCAATCGTCACCCCAAGGCCTCATCCAGCCTTCTCACAAATATCTATTTCAGCCCAGTCACACACTTAAACCTTCCAGATCCCTCAATGCAGGATCTCACGTTGCGCCCCTAACAAACAACCTACTCCCAATTCAAATCATACGCCACCACGATACGCATAAATACGTCAACATCTGTCTTAAAGCCTCAGGACTCTTCCTCAAGGACAGCATAAGACGAGACTTACCACACTTATTACCACCAGAAGGTTCCAGATACCATTCGCAAGAAGTCAAGGTTAGTATCTACACAACATTGCAGTCCTCTCACCTTATCCTTAAATATACAATCGAACTGGCTACAGGGTCTAGGCTAATGCCTTAGCGCACCCTATCAGAAAACCCGTCCCAGCGAGGCCTTCCATCCCCCCCCACCTCAACACGGAGGTACGGCCCCACGCCCAAATCATAGTTACAAGCCTCGCATGCCCTACTACAGGGCGCTTGTCAGGGCCTCACCTGTCACGGCCACACGTTTTGATTTCTCTCTACTGTCACCGAGAGGCCAACATCCCGCCACCACGTCTGTGGCAACTACGTCATAAGCCAAATCATAGGTAGAGCCTCTCACCGCCACTTGGCATTAGCAGGGCCTCACCTATCCAAACATTCAACAGTTAAGTTTTTCGCTTTGGCATCTAGCATTACAGTCCAGTTCTTCCATATACACCACCCCACATACCCCGCCTACTTACCTTATGCCCCTTCTAATATATCTTTAACATAATCATTCCTTTTAGAATGTCCCAAGAACCTATTCCAACCAAAGAATTGACAGAAGAAACTCCATTCACGCCTACCAGACCCGGGTCTCCAGGCGAATCACTCACTCTTTCAACCCCCACGTCCTTGAGAGCATGGACTATTCCCATAATTACGGCCGAGCTTAGGCCACAGCTAGGAAGGCTGAACTTTATAGGCTACTTACTCACCAAGCCCCCGAGCCCAGGCCAGGGACTAGCTCTCAAGGACAACCACCAAGCAACAGCACGGCCACCCAGGATACCCTGGCAGAGATCTTGGCCAATCTACAGACCCTCAATAGCAGGCTATCTAAGGTGGAAAGCGCCATCTCCTCCCCAGGTACTACCACGGTAGTCCCAGTCGCTTTCAAGGCTGTACCTACTATACCAACATGCCCTCCTATACTCCCCCCTCCAGCACCGGGCACAGCCATTACACCATTTGAGTCACCAGCACACTCCGTCCCTGACTCTATCAGGAAAGATATCCTAGACGGGAAGGATGTGTGTCTGGTGTCCTTGCTCATAGCCTCACAGGATGTACTCGAGAACAAGGCATTCAATTACGGTGATATCTCTGTGGTGCTCAAGACAAGGGATCCCAGGCTTAATCATCTGGTGGATTATCTCACCACAGGGTTCACTAAAGGGTTTCTCACGGGTATTGTAGCCATTCCCCCAGGTACACTAGAATGCCCTAATCTCCAGTCAGCACGTTTAGACCCAGTCTCCATAGACACTCTCATTGCCTCTGAAATCACCAACGGTTTCATGATCGGCCCCTTCACCTCTTCACCATTCTCCTCCTGGCGCACTAACCCCATTGGTATTGCTATTCACAAATATTCCAAAAAAACAAAAAAAAACAAAAACAAAAAAAAAGTCTAATTGATTTATCGGCACCGCACTCCTCTTTTGTTCCAAGCATAAACGCACTCATTCCAGCAGACAAATTCTCACTTCAGTACGTAACCATCGACGACGCCATACAGTCCATCATATCATCTGGTAATCGACCCTGGCTTAGCAAAACGGACATCACAAACGCGTTTAAATTACTACCCATGCACCCCTCACTCTGGCACTTACACGGTGTTAAATGGCGAGGGAAATATTACTTCTCTACACGACTCACTTTCGGTTCTCGAAGCAGCCCCAAACTGTTCGACATTTTCGCAGAGTCACTATGCTGGCTGCTTCTGAACGTCACCAGGTGTCACTCCGTTATCCACTACCTCGACGACTTTTTACTAATAGAGCCAGGGTCACCTTCACCCACAGCAATCAGAAGCACTACTGCACTATTTTCCACACTTGGAGTCCCTTTGTCCACAGCCAAAACTATAGGCCCCACAACTAAATTGACCTTTCTGGGGATAGAACTGGACTCGGTTAACCTCAGAGCTAGCCTCCCCCACGACAAACTGTCACGTTTGAGAGGGGAGATGACTTGTTCCTGCGGAATGATGTTTGCACTAGAACTTCAGTCCCTTCTCGGATCCCTGAACTTTGCGATGCGCATCATTCCGCAGGGAAGGTCTTTCATATCCAGACTCCTTTGCCTGCTGCACGGAGTTCCGGACTCTGGCACAGTTTCTTTGGACCCCCACGCCAAGGCTGACTTAGCTATGTGGGGGAAGTTTTTGAAGGACTTTAATGGAATCTCCATGTGTATTCCCCCTCTCTCCACCTCTTCACCCATCATCCACACAGACGCAGCAGCCAATACCGGTTTTGCAGCCATTTTTGGGAACCACTGGTTCAGGGGCCATTGGCCCACTGATTCGGATGCCTTGCCAGGATTCAGAGAGACCTCAGCACTATTTGAAATTTATCCCATTGTGGCGGCCGCACACACCTGGGGTCATCTCTGGTCTGGCAAGGCAGTCAAATGCTACTCTGATAACTCGGCAGCTTGCGAAATCGTGAACAAAGGGCGATCATCTTCCCTGACCATCATGCGGCTGATTCGCAAGCTGACCTGGTTGGCAGCATCCGGCCAGTTTCACTTAGTTTGTTTTCACATCCCGGGTATTCACAACACGGCCACTGACGCTCTTTCTCGTTCTCAATTTCAGGCATTTTCTCAGGCACTCCCAACGGCTCACCTACAACCATCGAGGACACCACGGTTCCACGATCTAATCCTGGATTAAGCACACTCTTGAACCACGCTAGAGCACTCACTCACCAAGCATTATCACCAAACACGGCTATCACTTACAATAGGGCTCTTAATATATTTAATAAATTCACAGCAGAGTTCGGTTTACAAGGTGACTTCTCTATTCAAACCATGGTGGCTTTTGCCTCTTTTTTCCACCTACACCTTAAACTATCTCGCAACACCATTAAACTATATCTCACGGGGGTCCAGCACCACAGCCTCACCTTTTTTTCCTAACACACCTTTCCTGTCTTCATACCCCGTCAAAAAGGTTTTGAAAGGAATATCAAAGGTTTCACCTCCACTCTCTACCATTAGATTACCTATAGATGGGCCTATCTTCAGGTCACTTAGCAATCTCCTTGACACAGCCCATTCGACATCGGCACAAATACGGTGATCAAATCTGCTTTAAATCTCGCTTTCTACGGTTTTCTCAGACCTAGAGAGTTCACCGTAATTTGTCAAGGAGATACGAAGCTAAGACTTAAAATATCACACCTCACTAAAATAGAGGATCACTACCAACTTTCGATCCCTACAACTAAAACCAACCGGTCACTACACCCTACTATAATTCCTCTCTTCCCTACTGATAATGCCTGGTGTCCGGTAAAAGTACTAGACCACCTACGGTCAACTCTGCACGGTCACCTACTGGACTCTCCGCTCTTAACACTACAAGGGCACCCGTTAACCACAGCAAAATTGATGGTTCATATCAGAATTCTGTTATCTAAGCTCGGACACAACCCGATTGCATTCTCTAGGCACTCCTTCCGTATAGGAGCAGCCTCTAGCACTAACACACCGGTCCATATCATCAAGAGACTGGGGCGGTTGAAATCCTCCATATATACTGCATATATTCCACAGCCGGAGAAAGAGGTTCGCCAAGCTTTCAGCAACTTGGTTTTGTAAAAAATGCAATAAAGTGTGTATTTCTCGAATTTATCTTTTTGCCCTCTTTTATTTACAGGCCCACTCGTACGTTGGTTTCGGCACACCACAACCAACTTTGCTCACAGTTACTATCCATTACGTATTTAAATTCCAAGCACAAGTTAAAAGGCCTGAACTTGTGGAGGCCTGAATTTGTGGGAGGAGTAAGTCCCCTACTTAAACTCCCAGCCCCTACTCACCTCTGCCTTTCAGCTGATTGTTCCCACCCACCTACACCCTGTTATAATTACATTCTCCTTGGTGGGCCCTCTTTTATTTACAGGCCCACTCGTACGTTGGTTTCGGCACACCACAACCAACTTTGCTCACAGTTACTATCCATTACGTATTTAAATTCCGAGCACAAATATATATATATATATATATATATATATATATATATATATATATTTGTGGTCGGTTAATATTGTATAGTGAAATACCCTGTGATTGGAATTAAGTCGGTGTGGTGTGCCGGAACCAACGTAGGGGGTAGGCCTGTAAAAGAGGGCCTCCCCGAATGAATTGTATAAGATGGAGAGGTGGGGTGAACAGCATGCGTACGGCAAGGTAGGAAGGGGGGAGTAGCGTTTATATAGGAACGCTTAACTCCTCCCACAAATACAGGCCTTACGGCCTTAAACTTGTGGTCGGTTAATATCGTATAGTGAAATACCTTGTGATTGGAATTAAGTCGGATCTTCTCCCTGTAAAAAATAAATAAAACAAGTTTAATTAAAATCCCACCCCATTTACCCCTTTTAAATAAAAATTAACCCCTTCTCTGCCAATTGCTCACTGACTGCAGTGATCAATTGGCAGAGTATACATTTTACTCTGATCTGATTTTTTTTTTTTTTTATCCCTTAGGGTTAACTTATTTATTTTTAACCCACAGGGGTTCAATGTATTTAATTAATTAATATTTAAATAAATCTGTAAAAAAACAAAACAAAAAAAAATGTTTTAAGAATGTTTAGGAAAGTTTAATTAATAAGCAAAAAAATAGTTTAAAAACTAGTTTTAAAAAGTAAAAGTTTAGAAAAGTAAAAAACTACATTTAAAAATGCTCATTACCACTACACCTGGAACAAACTAGAGAAAAAAATCATCTCACGCTAAGGTTCAAAATATGCCTTTTGAATTATCCCAGGGTGTATTATTTAATAAATAGTATGTGTTTGTGGGTTTTGTTTCAATAACCAACCATTTAATCTACTCCAAAATAAAACATGGACACAGTATCAAAGTTAGAAAAAGTTAGAAAACAACTGAATGACTGCGTCTCAAATGTGCCCTTTCAACATCCACATATACCTGGCAAAGGTACATATGGGGGTATTGCTGTAGTCAGACATAGCTGAGCAACATATGTAGTATTGCTATACAGTCGTAGCACACTTAAGGTTTGCAAAATATACTGTGCAAACTAATTTTGTGTGTCAAAAAGGCAGAAAAAAAAACGCTTATTACCACTACACCTGGTACAAGCTAGCGGATAAATGATCCCACGCTAAGGTTCAAAATATGCCTTTTGAAATACCCTGGGATGTCTTCTTTAAGAAATGGTATGGCTTTATGGGGTATTTGGATTATATTGCCTGATAAAATGGGGCATGTGCACAGCGTAAAAATTTAAAGTTTGAAAAAAACTGTAATGGCTGTGTCCCAAGTGTGCCCTTCCGATGTCCATATATACCTGGCAAAGGTACATACCGGGGTATTGCTGTACTCAGCCGACATAGCTGAGCAAAATATGATGTATTATACAGATGTAGCACACATAGGATTTGCAGAATAGAATGTGCAAACTCACTTTGTGTGTCAAAAAGGCAGATCCCACGCTAATATTCAAAATATGCCTTTTGAGATACCCTGGGATGTATTCTTTAAGAAATTGTATGCCTTTATGGTGTAGGTGTAATATGTAGCCTGCTAAAGTGCTCCAAAGTGGGACACGGACACATCAAAACCCTCCATAAAAATTCACACTTAAAAACCTTAACTTGTCACGTCTCTTTTACACCACTGTAACTTCACAAAATAGTGCCTAGATCATACATTGGGCATATTGTTTTACTCAGAAGACTTAGCTGAGCATAATTTGGGGGGTTTGAACTTAGTAGCAAATATGAAATGTACAAAATGCCCAGCAAAAATGTAATCCGTTTGTTAAAAAAAAAAAAAAAAAAGCCCCAAAATTATTTTTTACCACATACTTTGGCATATATTGGTGAAAAAAATAGGGGTATGTTAAGGCACAAAATGCACCATATGAGATACCCCGGAGTGTCTACCTTTACAAATGGTAGGCCTTTGTGTTTTTTTTTGTTTTTTGTTTTTTGAACAGTCAAACTGCTATAACACCCCAAATTAAAGCATAGGCCCATTAAATCTGTCTCTCAAAATTCTACTGTAAATATTGAAAAGGACAGGTCTCCTATATGGCACTGTAGCTTCACAAAATAGTGCCAAAGACATACAATGTTGTATTCAGCAGATGTACCTGAACACAAAATAAAGTTTTGTACAGGAATAGCACACACCAACTTTCCAAATTACACATGAGAAGTTATTTGTTATAAGTTTGTGTGCCAAAAACCAGAACAAAACACAATTTTACTCCAATATTTAGCAAACATTTGCGGTGAAATAGCTATGTAAAAAGTGTCAAAACAACCGTAGGTAAATAGCCTGTGATGTCTACTTTATATAAATATATACTTTTGTGTGTAAATTTTGTTTTCTTTTATGGCTATTAAGCTTACAAGACAAACATACAAAATTCTAAAATCGCTCCACATTAAAAGTTTATTTTACTCCTTGTGCTTTATGACCTGTAACTACCAAAAAAAACTTAAAATCCCAGACACATTATATATTCTGTAAATCAGAACAACTAAATGAATTTATTTTTAATTACTTTCCTTAACCTGCACTAATTATGCACACATTATTATTGCAAAAACTGGTTATTATATGCTAGATTTCTGTATACGACTATATTGCCCAGACTACAAGTGTGTGTGTGTGTGTGTGTGTGTGTGTATATATATATATATATATATATATATATATATATATATATATATATATATATATATATATATATATATATATATATATATATATTCAAACAAAAATCCTTGCACTCCAACTCAAAAAAACATATGGCCTGGTGCCCAGCAAAAAAGATAATATAAAATAGAGAAAAATACCGGCACTCTAGGTCTTCCAATGAATGTAGTTTAATTTGTCAATCCAAAGTCAACGTTTCAGCCCTGGTTCAGGGCTTTCATCAGGTGTGTCCTGATGAAAGCCCTGAACCAGGGCTGAACCGTTGACTTTGGATTGACAAATTAAACTACATTCATTGGAAGACCTAGAGTGCCGGTATTTTTCTCTATTTTATATATTTATACACACATATATAATACTGTCCAATGCTTGCACTCCTGTAAAATTATATGGATATAGCCCGGTGCTTGTCAGCAAAATTCATAGAAAAAAGTAGGACTTCTTTCAATGTTGAAAAAATAAATAACTTAACTTTATTCGGCAACTGCCATGAAAAATCAACGTTTCAGTCCTGTGTCAGGACTTTCGTCAGGATAACAGTGCATTGTAATTGTTACAGAATATATAGCAAAGTTAAACAGTTCTAATCAAATTAAAATCAAAATTCAGTACATGTGAAACAGCTGGGACTTACCCCTCAACCTGTGTACCGATCTCACTGGGCGCCAGAAAATTGCGGGCAAAATTTAGTCCGTTTCATGTATTCTGCAGCTGTACGGGTTGCTGCTGTGTGCGCTCTGCGCGTCGGCCGTTGCTATGGTAACCGGCCGGGACGTGAGTCAGCGTTAGTTTGCATATTGTCATGGCAACCAGCTGATCGTGTAACGATCGGTTAGCAGGGCAGTTCTGTACACAGGAGGCAGGGGTTGAGGCATGTTAAGAATGGCAAATCAGCTATAGATATAAAGCTACATAACAGTATGGCAAAATAGCAAGCTATTGTGGTATGAAAATAAAGCTACATAACAGTATGGCAATATAGCAAGCCCGGTCAGCCCACACTGGGTAACTGTACTGCATAAGTATATACACACTTTAAAACGTGCTGCTTAAAGATATACACATTGTTTCATATTATTCCACATTTGGTCACCAAATACATCCAGGAAGAATATGGGGGGTCTTGTACCCTATGTTTGAAATAGGTACTGACCTCGAGGTGTCTTAATCTTATCCTGCACAGCCCGACTGGGTAAACATTGTGTGTCCAGCCTAATGTCATAGGTCTATAGGCATGAGTGGAGGGGCACAGTACATCCCCAGGTGGTATATTTTACAATATAGGTTAGCACCCTTTGAGATTGATGAGGGTCCACTGTCCCACATATAGTGTCTATAGGGCGCTAGGGCTATGTGTATGTAGTAGTGGAGATAGATGAGGGACCCATGTGGGGTATATGCACTTGGGCACAGTGGTGCCGGCCCTTGGGGGAAGACTTGACCTTGTAATATTGATCAAAGTGTATGGGTTCTGATGACAAGTACTAATGTAGACGATACTGCTGAATTGTTGCGAGTAGATTAGCCCTAGGGTATTGCATATCAATGTGGCGGACACCATACAGGATTGTCAAAATAGGGTACCGGGGGTAATAGTGAGGAGGAAAAAGTTTATATATACACGACTATATACATAAGATCTGTTGCAGAACAGTGTCGCAAAAGTGTCCAATCATAAGAAGATGCCCAATGTATACTTCTCATTGAGGCCCTTGGGTTGGACAGTGTCCAGAGTACGGATCCAATGGAGTTCTCTTTGTAATAAAAGTTTTTTTTCCGGTCGCCACCTCTCAGTGGCTGCGGGATGTGGTCTATCGCTGTGAACTTCATAGATGGCAGGGGATGGCCCTTTTCCCAAAAATGCTTAGCCACTGGTAGTTCCATTCCCTTGTCTCTGTATGCTATGCGCATCCTCTCTCTTAACGGTAGGTCCGTTTTGCCCACATAGGCTAGTCCACACGGGCAGACTAATTTATACACCACATAGTCACTGGTACAGGTCAGTCTATGCCTAATGGTGTATTTTTTGCCCGTATGCGGGTGGGTGAAGGTTTTGCACGGAATCATGTGGCTACAGGTTACGCATCCAAGACATCTGTAACATCCCAGGTTTGAGTAGGTAGTTGGTTGGTTGTAGCAATGTGTGGGGTCAGTCTTGACCAACAAATCCCTTAGGTTCTTACCCCTACGGTAGCACATCATTGGTGGCTGTCGGAATTGGCTTGGTAAGCTGGTGTCATTTGTCATCATACACCAATTGCGGTTGATGGATTCCCTGATGTGGTTAGAGATTGTTGTATATGTGATGGGAAATGTTAGTCTCCCCAACTTGGAGTTCTGTGTTGGAGTTTCTTCAAGGTTTTTCTTCAAGGCTTGCTGTAGTATAGCGGGACTGTATCCCCGAGCCAAGAACTTGCCCCACATTTCCTTTAGTTGGTGTTGCCTGTTGGTTTCGTTAGAGTTATTTCTGATTACCCTCATAAATTGGGACTGTGGGAGGGAGTTCTTTAAGTGCCTTGGATGGTAGCTGTCTGCATGCAGGATAGTGTTTCTATCGGTTGGCTTGCTATACAATGTAAATGCTATTTTGTTGTTTTCTTTGTACAGTCGTATGTCAAGAAAGTCTATTGTATGTTCATTCGTTGTCATGGTGAGACGGACCGGTGTGTCCGTTTCGTTGATGTATTCCAGCAATTGCTCAGGGGTGGAACCACCTTTTTTTCCAAATTATGATGATGTCATCTATGAAACGTTTGTAAAACAATATATTCTCTTGAAATGGGGTGAGTATGTATTGATGTTCAAAGATATACATAAAACTGTTTGCATACATGGGCACCATGGCCGCTCCCATTGATGTTCCAGCTACTTGTTGATACCATGTATGTTCGAATCTGAGGTAATTCTGGTTCAGCACCAAGTGTAGTAGTTCCAAGGTATACTCTACTGGTGGTCCAAGGTAAAGAGGTGATGACGTGAGAATTTGCCTCATTGCATCAATGCCCATATCATGTGGAATGATTGTATACAAACTCTTAACATCACAAGTGATAAACGTAGTACCCTCATCTAAGCCGTCCAGTAGTTGCAATTCTGTTAGTAGGCTTGGTGTGTCCTTGATGCACGTCTTTAATTCTTCAACTGGTTTCTTGAATAGAAAGTCTAGCCACTTGGCTATGGGCTCCAAAACCCCTCCAATTGCTGACACTATTGGTCTGCCTGGGGGTAAAGTTGGATGTTTGTGTATTTTGGGCAAAGTGTAAATCACTGGTGTCCTGGGTTTCGTTTGTAGGAGATATTTGTACAGTTCTTCTGAGATATAGGCTGCCTCCAGTCCTCGTTGTAGTGTTCGTTGGACCTTATCCATGATTGACTGTGTGGGGTCAGCCGTGAGCTTAGAGTAGGTGGTGGTGTCTTGTAGCTGGTTCAGAATTTCTTGTCTGTAATCACTGTAATTCAACAGGACTATCCCACCTCCCTTATCTGCTGGGCGAATTACAAGGTTCGGGTCTCTGGCCAGTGAGGTGATAATTTTGCCGTTCTTCCTTGGTGATATTTGATCTTGATTTCTTAGTCTTAGTGAGATGCTCCTGGGTCTCCTGGTTCAGTGACCTCAAAAAAGTTTTTATGGTTGGTTGATTAGGGAGTGGGTCCCATGTGCTTTTTGGTTTAAATTGGTTTATCAGTGTATGCTCTGTGACACTTGTTTTGAAGAAATCCTTCAATCTTAGTGATCTCCCAAATCTGTAATTCTCAATTTCTTGGGTAAGCGGGACCGGGTGGTTTGTGGGTACAAATGAGAGCCCCTTCATTAATAGCTGGTTCTCAGAGTGGCTCAATTTTCGTGTTGACAGGTTGAAGACCGGGATCACCTCCGTCTCGGTGGTTTGCCTCTCAGACCGGTATATGCCGCCCTTCTGTCCTCATCTTGTGATGTAGCGTCTGGCTCTAGGTCTTGTTTGGAGCGTAGTTGTGTAGTGGTTCCTATTGGTGTTGTGCCTCTCTCTAAATAATGGCTTGTGGTTTGAGTCTTTTCGGGTCTTTGTTGGGTGTCTGAATCGGAGGTGGATTCACCTGAAGTCTTGTCTATCGTGAATTGTGTCGGTCTTCTTATTGGTCGTCTGTTCCTAATGAAGCGTGGGGCCTCATTCTGGCCGCTAAGCCACCGATAGACTCTATGTTCTGTATAGTCGTTTTTCACTTTCTCTTGCTTCTCGCGTTTGAACCTGATCAAATCTGTCTTATATTCTTTAACGTTCTGTTCCAATCTTAGGAGAGTCAGTGCCGCTTCTGTGGATGTCAGCAGGATCACCTCTTTGGCTTCTAGTTGTGTAATTCTTTGTCTGATCTTAATGAGATCCTCTTTAACGTCCTCTATTATAATGAGGATTAGGTCCAGTGAGCATTTATTCAAAACTGCTATCCATTTTTTGCAGACTTTGGGCTTGGCTCGTCCTATTGTAGGGATGTTCTTGATTCTAAATCCCCTCGGTATCTGTAACCTTCTGTGGTAGTCTGACAGAAACAATCCATGTAGGTCTAGGTCTGTCTCTTTCTTTTTCAGACGTATTAGGTCAAGGTATATCTCTTTAAGCGTGGTGGCTCCTACTGTCTATATCAACTTTGCACGTTTTGCAGGTGAACGAGAACAGTAGTGCACTGTTAAAAATGATGGATGGTTGCCCAATTGGACTGTGTAATTCTCCGTTTCCAACTGTAGTCCTCATTCCATTTTCATTATGGGTGATAGGAAGAGGGTCAGTATGAAGGTGTCGATATTACGGGTGCAAAGCGGGTCTATTGCTATTTAGACCAAATTATACAATACTGTCCAATGCTTGCACTCCTGTAAAATTATATGGATATAGCCCGGTGCTTGTCAGCAAAATTCATAGAAAACAAAAGTAGGAAAAAGCACTCCAAGGACTTCTTTCAATGTTGAAAAAATAACTTAACTTTATTCGGCAACTGCCATGAAAAATCACAGCAGCAACCCGTACAGCTGCAGAATACATGAAACGGACTCAATTTTGCCCGCGATTTTCTGGCGCCCAGGGAGATCGGTACACAGGGTGAGGGGTAAGTCCCAGCTGTTTCACATGTACTGAATTTTGATTTTAATTTGATTAGAACTGTTTAACTTTGCTATATATTCTGTAACAATTACAATGCACTGTTATCCTGACGAAAGTCCTGACACAGGACTGAAACGTTGATTTTTCATGGCAGTTGCCGAATAAAGTTAAGTTATTTATGATTTCAACATTGAAAGAAGTCCTTGGAGTGCTTTTTCCTTTTTTTTTTTGTTTTCTACACACATATATATATATATATATATATATATATAGAGAGAGAGAGAGAGAGAGAGATAAACAAAGCAAAAAATGAGAGCACTCCATGGATTTGTTAAATCAAATTACTGTATTCAAATAGCACGCAAAAAAATCTTGATAAAGACCGCTAGACGGTTGAAACGTCGATATTTTTTGCGTGCTATTTGAATACAGTAATTTGATTTAACAAATCCATGGAGTGCTCTCATTTTTTTGCTTTGTTTATAATTCTTTGCACAGAGAAGCACCTGGTATTTATCATTATTTGGGAAGAGTGCCAGAAATTGCATAGTTTATATATATATATATATATATATATATATATATATATTTGTAGTCGGGGCAATATAGCTGTAATAACCATAACATCAATGAGTTGGCACCAGTCGGTTGTGTTGTGCCGGAACCGACAAAGCAATAGGCCTGTAATAAAAGTGGGCAAAAGAAAATACCATAAAACGTATTTCGGTTTACCAACTTTATTTATTTAGGTAAGTCACAGAAAGCTTGTCTTAATTCTTTAAAGTGATTAGGTATGTAGAGTGTGTAGGCGGAGGATTTCCAGTGTCTCATTGCCTTGATAATGTGAGTGGGTACATGATTAGCAGATGCTGTAGATGCTGCACCTATACAGAAAGAGTGACCTGAAAAACGATTGGGGTTTAGGCCGAGCCTAGTCAACAGTAGTCGTATGTAAAGCATGAATTTTGTTGTAGTCAGAATGTTTCCATGCAGTTCAAGCAAGGGTTGTAGAGGTTGTTTTTGGACTGAAAGGAAATAAGCGTCCAAAACGTCTACTGGGCACCACTTACTATTAGTAGGATACAAGGGTATTTTAATAGTATGACCTACGGTGCTGTTTTTTTTTTTTTTTTTTTTTTTTATCATTCTTTATTTTTGCATTGACAGACAATACAGCTTGTAAGCAGTACTTGGGCTTGTGCAAAAGCCGAGCTTCAAAAGGTACAATGGCATTTCAATGATACAGAAAGAAGATGATGGTTTTGTTAGAAATACATTTGATGTTCGGAAGCCCCATCTTTTCTTTCTTTGTTATTTTTCTTGAGGCCGCAGTTCGTCAATGTTTTTTAATTTTTATACAAACAATAAAAATTCAAAACCGGAAAACACCGTAATAGGTGTATTCCTTGAGGTAAAAGGTAACTCTAGAATTTTGGTATGTAACCTGTTAATCTTTTTTTTTTTTTTTTATTAACATTCTTTATTTATCGGTTTTGTGGTTATATCAATAGTCAAGGGAAGGGATACAGAGAGTAATAGGGGTGGGGGGTGGGGGGGGTGGGGTGGAGTACCACAGTTCCATCCACTCAGGTTTGTACCGACGTAGGGTTCGTTATGGATTGTTGTAGTACAGCGGTGAATGTTGAAAATTACAAAGATAGCCATCAATCATTGATACCTTATTTATTTGCAGTTGTGGGTCTACGGTTGTATTGTCCGGTGCACCTTCAGTGCGGTGGAGTTATTGAGGTAGGGGAGGAGGGTCTGTGCAAGTCGCGAGTGCGGCTGGGGGTGGGGGTGTATGGTCCAGTTGAAGTAGCCCTAGAGTCCCGGTCTAGTGTGTTAGTCCGAGTCGGCCTTTTCTGATGTGAGTCTCCGGGTTGTTACTCAGTGGTCCCCGGGTTCGGTGGGGTGGTCTAGGGATATTGGGGTTGGGTTTCGACAGCTATCCTGTTGTAGCTCCTAACTTCGGGCTCGTCATTCTTCCGTCGAGTGTGGGGAACCACTGCTGGTGTCCCTTATGCACCAGTGATTGAGCCCCATCAGTGGTTCTCCCCTCTCAGGTCCGTCATTGTATTCGTTCATGAGGTGGTCGTTGTGGTGTTTCCCCAGTTCCTGGGTATGTGGCGCTTCCGGTCTTGTTGTGGATGGGAGGGATGATGGGATTAGGTCAATAGGTTGGTGGTGATGTGGGTGGCCTGGTTATAGTGGGTTGGGTTGAAGGTTAGGATCGTAGCCTATGGACCGCCCGGGGCACCGTGCCCCCTCGTTTGTGACCGGGAGGGGTTGGAAATCAGTGGCGTCTAGTGTAGGAGTCATGGTATAATGTGTTCATTGAAAACTCGCTTGTCAGCGGCTCAGTTATCTGCCATGTTGTCAGCTGATTCTCTGTTTGTGCGTGCGGGTTACCAGGGAATGGTTGTGTCCCCCTCTAGCCATGGGTCCCAGACTTTGTGAAATTGTTTGGGAGTGTCTCGGAGTTGTGCTGTCAATTTGTCCATCTGTGAACTCTCTATTATTTTTCTTGTTATCATTTCTTGGGAGGGGATGCGAGTCGTAGACCAGAGTTCGGCTATGGCTCTGCGGGTAGCTAGCGCGATTCGGGCAATTAGTTTGTTTTCTGATCTTGTGAAGGGATCCATGGGCTTGGATAGCAACAGGGCCCAAGGGTCTACCGGGCAAGGTTTGTGTAATAGTTTGGTGATTAATTGGGTGGTGCTTTGCCATAGCGGTCGGAGTTTTGGGCACGTCCACCAGCAGTGGAGGAACGTCCCCGTCTCTCCGCATAGTTTCCAGCATGTGTTGGACGGCTTCTGGTGCATGGCGGCCAAGCGTTGTGGTGTAAGGTACCACCGAAAAAGCATTTTATATGCCTGCTCGGTGTGAGTTACGCAGATAGATACGGAGGCTGTTGCCTCCCATATGTCCGACCAGTCTGTCGTTTCGGTTGGTGGGCCCAGGTCTGTCTCCCACGCTGATATGTATGGGAGGGAGCGTTGTGTGGGGTGGTTAGCTATGATTGTGTACAGGTCCGAGATCTGACCTTTTCTATTGGGGTGGGTCGCGCATCCGCGTTCAAATCTGGTGAGCGGTGCCGTCCCCGCTTGTTTGATGCTCGGGATTGCTGCAAAGCTACGTAGTTGGATGTAACGGAAGTGGTCAAACGTTGTTAGGGACGCTGAGTCGTTGATTTCGGAGTACTGGATAACGTTGTTGTCCCGATAGAGGTGACCTATCCTGGAGATGTCCCTTTGCTCGAACTTGGCGAAATGTTTGGGTGTGAGGCCCGGGGGGAACAGTTTGTTCCTCCAAATCGGGGTCATCGGGGAGAGGAAGGATGAGAGGTCGTATTTGTCGTTCGACTTGTCCCACTGGTCTAATGCGTGAGTGATCGCGGGTGCAGTCGGTGGTGGTAGGGGTCTGTGTGGTCTGGGTGTCCACATGTATAGGGACGGGTGGTCCCAGCCAAAGATCAGGTGTTCCAAATCTACCCATCTCTTCCTCCCCGGTGGTACATGCCAGTGCTGGATCTGTGCTAAGTGTGCCGCTGTGTGGTAGTGTAAAAAGTTCGGTAGGCCTAAGCCTCCGGACTTCTTGGGGACATATAGCGTACTCCTGCGCACCCTCGGCTTGTGTCCGTTCCATATGAACTTGTCGATAGCCGATTGGAGGGTTTTGAAGTCTGGTTTGTGTAGTGGAATCGGGAGGGTTTGGAAGAGGTAGAGGAACCTAGGTAGGAGGTTCATCTTGATGGAGGTCAGGGGTTTCCATTTGACCAAGTCTTCATGTGCTTTGAGTAGTATGGGGGTGTAGTTCCTGGCGTATAGGGACGATATGTCCGCTGGCAATTGGATCCCAAGATAAGGGATTGTCGAGTGGCAGACCCGTAGAGGGAATGTGTGGCGGATCTTGTCTAATGTTGCGGAGTCTATTTGTATAGGGAGCAGTTCAGATTTGGTCAGATTGAGCTTATAGCCCGAGATTTCGGAGTATTCCTTCACTATGGCTAGGAAGGGTCCTAGGGAGCT
The DNA here is from genome assembly GCF_036172605.1 of Pelobates fuscus. Lineage (NCBI taxonomy): Eukaryota > Metazoa > Chordata > Amphibia > Anura > Pelobatidae > Pelobates > Pelobates fuscus. The sequence continues at coordinate 250,242,456 of NC_086320.1, forward strand.
TGCTGGGTTGGTCAGGGTCAATAGGATATCGTCGGCATACGCCGAGATTTTGAATGTTTCCCCCCGAACCTTAACCCCCTCTACCTCTGTGCTGGCGCGTACCATCTGGAGTAGGGGTTCCAGGGAGAGGGCGAATAGCAGGGGTGACAAGGGGCATCCCTGGCGCGTGCCGTTAGTGATGGGGAAGTGTGGTGGTGGGATATTGGGCAGGAGGAGCGCTCCTTGAGGGGCGTGGTATACTGCCGTTAGGAACGAGGTGAATTCTGCCGGTAGTCCTATGTGTGTCAGGGTTTGGTGTAAGAATTGCCATGTTAGGCGGTCAAAAGCCTTTTCGGCGTCGAGTGATATAACTGCAGTAGGGATGCGTCTGTGGTTGGCGAGCCATATGAGGTCTATGGCTCGTCGAGTGTTATCCGCTGCCTGTCTATGGGGTATAAATCCCACCTGGTCTGGGTGTATAAGCGATCCTAGGTAAGGATTTAGTCTGTTCGCCATGACCTTGGACATGAGTTTAAGATCGACGTTGAGTAGGGAGATCGGCCTATAATGGGAAGGTTCTAAATGGTCTTTTCCGGGTTTGGGGAGGAGGCAGATGTGAGCGCTAGTCATGTCAGGCGGAAGATTTTCCCCCCTTAATGTGGCGTTGAATACCCTGCATAGGTGGGGGAGTAGGATAGGGCTGAATTCTTTGTAGTACAAGGCCGAGTAGCCATCGGGGCCCGGGCTCTTGTTGGGCTTGAAGGATCCGAGAGCTAACGCCATCTCCTCTACCGTGACCTCTTGCCCCACCGCAGCCTTGGCTTCCCGGGTCATGGAGGGCAGGGTCGCTTTCTGTAGAAATGTGTCTATGCGGGTGCGCAGGGGCTCTAAATTGGTTTGGGAATGTCGGGTGTGGTTATATAGGTCGGTGTAATAGTCTCGGAATATGTTGCCTATACGGGTTGGGTCATCGCTAATACCGCCATCCGTGGTGCGTATAGCTGAAATCCGTTTGGATTCAATCCGTTGCTTGAGGCGGCGGGCCAACATAGTGTCTGCCTTGTTCCCTTTTTCATAAAACGTTCGCTTTAGCCACATCAAGGCCCTAGAGGTTTCCTGTTGTGTGAGGGTTTTGATTAAGTCCCGAACCGCCGTCAGTTTAGTAAGTGTTGTGGGGTGAGGGTTCTTTTTGTGTAGGGTTTCTAGGCGGCGGAGGTCCGTCAGTGCGTCTGTGATTTGTTGTTGTGTGCGTTTCTTTTTGTGGGAGGCTAAGCTGATGAGGGTACCTCTGATGACAGCTTTATGAGCGGCCCATATCATTGCGGGTGCGGTGTCTGCCTGGGTGTTTAGCTCGAAGTACTCTTTCAGTGCTTTAGCAATTTTGTTGGTGATTGATTTGTCATGCAGGAGAAGAGGGTTCAGCCTCCATGTCCATGGTCTGTGTATCGACGGTAGGGTGAGGGTAATGGCTATTTCCGCGTGATCGGACCATGTTATGGGGCCGATTTCTGATTTGGTGATTTGGGGTACTAGGTTAGGGGTCACTAGGAAGTGGTCTATGCGGGAGTACGTGCCATGCGGATGGGAGTAAAATGTATAATCTCTAGTTGTTGGGTGTTGCGCTCTCCATAGGTCGATCAGGTTTTGTGAGGTCAGAAATTGGTAGAATAGGGAATCGTTCTGCGATGGGCGAGCGCGTGTAGTAGTGTTAGAGGTCCTGTCAATGACTGGGGTGTGGACTGCGTTGCAGTCGCCCCCCACCACTAGTCGTGTAGTTGAGTAAGTATTGAGGTGTGTTGTCAGTTGTTGCCAGAAGGAGGTGTCTGGCGCCGTGGGTGCATAGATTGAGGAGAAGGCGTAGGTTGTGGTACCCACTTTCCCCTGTATTGTGACGTAGCGTCCCTGTGGGTCCCTGTTGCATACCACATCTGAAAGGGGGCAGTTGGCTCTTAGGATGATGGCTACTCCTTTCGTTTTGGAGTCTGGGGAGAGAGCCATGTAGCTCTTCGTGTAGTATCTGTTTGTTAGGGGAAAGGCGCGCTGGGCTGTGAAATGGGTTTCCTGTATAAGAAGGATATCTATGTTTTGTTTGCGTGCCCATCTCAGTATGCTTTGTCTCTTGGTGGGTGAGTTCAAACCTTTTGCGTTAATGGAGACGCACCGTAAGTGCGTAGGCATTGTGTCAGTGGTGTGCCTGTAAAGCTCGGGGGTGGGGGGTATGGGTGAAGTGGGGCCACGCGCCCGGGCGGTCCAAGGCCACGGGGATGGGGGGAGGGTGGGAGGGAGGGGTGTAGGGTCCCTTGACCGAGGGAGAGAGAGGCAGGGAGGAAGGGTCCGAAGGGAGTATAGAGGTGAGGGTTGGGGGTTAAAAGGGGTGGTCTGCTGGGCTTATATCGTTGCCAGCAGTATATGGGGTGAGCGTCTATCCGCTCGGTGGGTGTTCTTACCCTAGTGGTGTCGTGTTGTTAGGGGCTGGCGATCTCTCTAGAAGAGTCGTCGGCAGGCAGTATAGGTGTTGAGGCGTATACGTTGGTAGGTGGTGGTCGGTCCGTGGGTTGGTCAATTTTGTCATTCCTCACCTCGTGTGAAGGTACAGGCGGGTTAGGTCAATGTGTCAGTGCCGCCAGGACATGGTGGCCATTCTGTGGCGTCCGAGTATCGTCCGTCAGGCCCATTGTCTGTGTTGCTTCCAGTATGTCAGTAGGTACCGTCCTTGGTGTGGTCGTCGCTTGTCCTAAAGGGGAGGTTGTTTCACAACAAGTGAAAACAAGACATTTAGGAATAAGAAAAAACATAAACATAGCATGTAGTACAGTAACAATCATTGCATATTACATTATGGGTGAATCATGTTTTGATTTGACTTTGGCTCTTACAGCATAGCGATTACAGAGTGTCCTTGGGGTCCTATCAGTACGGGGAAAAGGTGCCCAGGGGTGACCAGTGCGGGATGTCCCGGGTTCATGTATGGGTTGGCTTATGTTCGTGGGCCCCCTCTCAGGGTTAGCCTCTTTGTGTTGGATTAGCTCTGGATTTGTCTGGGGATACGCTTGCTCATCAATCGGGGATCGATGGTCTGCTTTAAGTTTATCGACTCGTATGCAAGAGTGTACATATGCATATATTCGTATATATATATATATATAGATTGTTTTTATTTATTTATTAATTAATTTTTTTTTTTTTTTTTTTTTTTTTATTGTTTTTTTAAGTTTTTGTTTCCTTGTTTATGTATTTTTGGGGGGGAGGGGGTCCCTTATAGTATGTGATACGCTCAGGGCCGGATTAACATAGGGGCTGATGGAGCTGCAGCTCCAGGCCCAGGCCCATGGAATAGGCCCATTTAAAAAAAAAAAAAAAAAAAAAAATTTTTTTTTTTTTTTTTTAACACACACTACTCTTAGGTTTGCCACCTGACTGGTATTTTACTGGCACAGCCAGTATTTGAGGCTGCCTGTCCATACCAGTATTGCAGTAATATCGGCAATACAAATGCAGGTATTTTTCTCAGAATAAATGGAGATTACTCTGCAATACCAGCACCGGCCAGTAGGGGTCACTGTGTGTGGAGAGAGGCAGGGATAGGAAATTACAGCATATCCCTGCCTCTCTCTACTACTCACTGATCCGTGGGGGAGCAGCAACACAGCACAGAGTCCAGACAGCATCTCTACAGCTCAGGTAAGTGAGGGATGGGGGGAAAGGCAGCAGGGACACATGGGGACACTGAGACACTAGGGGACACATGTGGACATAGACACTAGGGGGCATATGGGGACACTGAGACACTAGGGGACACAGACACTAGGGGACACATGGGGACACAGACACTAGGACACACTAAGATACTAGGACACATGGGGACACAGACACTGGGAGACCTGGAAACACTGAGACACTTGGGGACACTGGAAAACATGGGGGCACTGAGACACTAGGGGACACTGGGACACATGGGGATGCTGAGACACATGGGGACGCTGTGAGACATAGGGACATTGGGAGACACTGAGACATTGGGACACGGAGACACTATGTCCCCATTTCTCCCAGTGTCCCCATGTCCCCCATCCAGTGTCGCTAGTGTCTCGGTGTCCCCATGTCTCTGTGTGCCTAGTGTCCCCATGTGTCCCAGTGTCCCTATATGTCCCAGTGTTCCCATGTCTATGTCCACAACTGTCCTCATGTCTCCCAGTGTCCCCAAGTGTCTGTCTCCCAGCCAGTGTCCCCTAGTCTCCCAGTGTCCCCTAGTCTCCCAGTGTCTGTGTCCCCATGTCTCTGTCCCTAGTGTCTTAGTGTCCCAAATGTCTCCCAGTGTCTGTGTCCTAGTGTCTCAGTGTGCCTAGTGTCCCCATGTCTCCCAGTGTCCCTATATGTCCCAGTGTCCCCATGTCTATGTCCAATACTGCCCCATGTCTCCCAGTATCCCCAAGTGTCTGTCTCCCAGCCAGTGTCCCCTAGTCTCCCAGTGTCCCCTAGTCTCCCAGTGTCAGTGTTCCCATGTCTCTGTGTCCCTAGTGTCTTAGTGTCCCCATGTCTCCCAGTGTCTGTGTCCCTAGTGTCTCAGTGTCCCCATTTCTCCCAGTTTCCCTAAATGTCTCAGTGTCCCCATGTCTCCCAGTGTCCCCATGTCTCCCAGTGTCCCCATGTCTCTGTGTCCCCATGTCTCTGTGTCCCCATGTCTCTGTGTCCCCATGTCTCTGTGTCCCCGGGTCTCTGTGTCCCCGGGTCTCTGTGTCCCCGGGTCTCTGTGTCCCCGCGTTTCTGTGTCCCCGGGTCTCTGTGTCCCCATGTCTCTCAGTGTCTCTGCGTCTCTCAGTGTCCCCATGTCTCACTGTGTCCCCAGTATCCTAGTGACATGGGGACACACTGTTACATGGGGACACTGGGAGACTGGGTGGCATGGGGACACTGTGATACACTGGGTGACTTGCGAGACTGAGACACTGGGAGCAATCCATCTATACAGCAGAATTAAACTGTGAGTAGTTTGTTGGTGATTTTACAGAATTTTCTCTGATGTCACTCCTTGTGATTATACAAATGATTAAGGCTGGTATTTTTTTTCAAGAAAGGTGGCAACCCTAACTACTCTTCACATACTCTTGCTTAAAGGAGCACTATAGGGTCAGGAACACAATCATGTATTTCTGACCCTATTATGTTAAAACCAACAACCTTGGCTCCCTAAGTATAGTAAAATATGCTGCTGGGTCTGCATCTGAACTGACTGTCTGCTGACATCATCAGAAGTGGTGGTCTGAGCAAATTACAATACTTCCCCATAGGATTGGCTGATACTGTCAACTAGGCAGATCAGGGGCAGAGCCAGCACAAGCTCAACATAGCCCTGGCCAATCAGCATCTCCTCATAAAGATAAATCGAATCAATGCATCTCTATGAGGAAAGTTCAGTGTCTGCATGCAGAGGGTGGAGACACTGAATGGCAGTGCTGCACACTAGGCAGTACTGCCCCAGGAAGCACCTCTAGCAGCCATCTAAGGAGTGGCCAGTGGAGTTATTTTCTCTGAAAAGACAGTGTTTATTGCAAAAGGCCTGAATGGAATGATTCTACTTACCAGAACAAATACAATAAGCTGTAGTTGTTCTGGTGACTATAGTGTCCTTTTAAGTTTGGAAGCTTAAGAGGGATGTATGGGAACAAAACTTGTGTGGACTGGCTGACAATAAAATTAGTTTAGGTAATGCAGACGTTGGTCTCTCTAACACTGTGGCATGTCCCCTTTCTTTTACACTTACTACATATACATTTTCTCTGTCCCAGACTATATACCAGGAACTTCTGCTTGCTAGTAAGAAGGTAAGGAGAGAAGTGGACCAGCGAGTGCTAGGGGACAGTCCTTAGAAAGCATGGAGTGAGCGCATCATTAGACGCATTTATGTCAAGCTCAGGGTGCTGCCTGCATAGTATGCCCTTAGTTGGACAGCCTGCAGGATTGGCGGGCAGTCTGACATGCATTCATGCCAGGCTGTCCTTCAAATTCTTTGGACAGACATGCCCCCTTTTTGGGCATGTTCTCCCCTTTTGGCAGGTCTGGTCACATGATTCGCACCAGTGGCCCACCCTTTTACCCCGCCCATTGACTTCCTGCTTCACTGGACACTGCTGTTAGGGGTTATGGATTTACTTGTAAGATGAAAGCATAAATTAGAGAGAGATTAGCATAGAGTATGTGTTTTCTTATAGCTGCATCCTATGAGTTTCCCTCCAGCACCATCTCCATCAGATACATGACGCTTGGGAGGTATAACTGATTTAGTGTTTTTGGTTGATAAAATTCCGTAATTAGGCCCATCATAATTGTCAGCACCAGGCCCAGTGTGCTCTTAATCCGGCCCTGGATACGCTGTGTGTCTACCCCGATGGGTTGTGGTCCGTGTGGCTAGAGTGCCGCAACCTCAGTTTGGTGGGGTGTTGTGGGGCTCACTGGGTCCATGGGGAGGGTCCGTGTCCCTCAGTGTGCCTGGTTGCCCGGTAGGTTGTGCGTGTGGAGGCTCCCCGGAGGCCTAGGTGCCTATGGGTAAGCAGATGTCTGTCTTCGGGGTCACCTGGGCATGTATTTTGCGGTCGGTCTAATGCCGATGTCACCTATGTGAGCGTTGGCCCGTGGTTGAACCCCTTGAGGTGTGTGGGGTTAGGGGGGGTTCCGGTGGCTAAGTGATGTGGGTGCATGAGGCTTCTCGTGTCAGGGCCCGTAGGTACGGTTAGTGTGCTTTTTATTTTTCATGTATTTATTTATCTTTTCCCTTCTTCCCCTCTGCCCTGTCCCTCCCTCTCCCCCCTCTTTGGTCTCCCATTTAGTACATAACAGTGAGAATACAACTATAATCAAAAATTGGAACAGATAACGTAAGATTGTCATATATTGAGGAGTAGAGTTTATGTGTTTAGTGTCAGGTCATATCTTATCTGGTTCTGGACGGTAGGGATTCTGATAGTTCATAATCTCCTGGCGGGTGAGTCTGTGGTCTCGGTGGGTTTGAAGGTGCCTATTCAGTTGTCCTGGCGGTGTGATGCGGGTGAGGGTTGCTGTGAAGGTGGTAGTCCGCGTCTCTGTGTAGTGGCCGTCCGGTTGCATTTTTAGTTGGCCTGTGGAGGGCGAGAGCCGCCGGGAGCTGGGTCCCCGATCGGGTGCGGTGTTGGGCCCCTGGGAGAAGGCCTTCCTGTAGGTCGCCTGTCAGGCTGCTCGGTGGTGAGGTCAATCGCGGGGAGGCCCAGGCGTTCTGCGAATTCTGTTGCTTCCGAGATATTGTGCAGGGTGAATACACGGTTATTTTGTCTAACTTGCAGCTTGAAGCGGTGTCCCCATGTATATCTTATGTGTCTTCTAGCCAGTTCCAGGGTCAGAGGTCTCAGAGGTGATAAAACATCAATCCAATTGTCCCCCAAAACAAGGACAGAAGGTGCCTGTAGCAAGTGTGTTAAAAAATGATAAGCTTAGAGTCATGTCTACAAATGCTCGCAGTTTAGGGAATAAGATCCATGAACTTGTGGCAATAATGGCAACTGATAGTGTAGATTTAGTCGCTGTTACCGAGACATGGTATAATGAGAAAAATGACTGGGACATAGCAATACCAGGGTACTCTTTATATAGAAAAGACAGGGAAGGCAAGAAAGGGGGAGGGGTGGCCCTGTATGTAAAGGATAGCATAAAATCTAGCCTAATAAAGGTTAGTGAGGCGAACATAGAGTCCGTTTGGGTTACATTAGAATTTGGTAATCACACAGTAACTCGTGTAGGTGTGATTTATAGGCCCCCAGGACAAATTGAAGAGTTAGATAATTTACTAGTTGAAGAAATAGCTAAAATGACAATGAAGGGGGAAGTTATCATCATGGGTGACTTTAATCTTCCTGATGTGAATTGGAAAACAAAAATAGCTACTTGTGCCAGGAGCACACATATTCTAAACTCCCTACTGGGATTGTCTCTAAAACAAGTCGTTGAGGAGCCAACTCGTAAAGAGGCCATACTAGATTTAGTGTTAACAAATGGAGATTTGGTATCAGATATTACTGTAGGTGAAAGTTTAGGATCCAGTGATCATCAGTCAGTGTGGTTTAATATAAGAACAGTGACTGAGTCACACCACACAAAAACAAAAGTTTTAGACTTTAGAAAAACAGACTTTTCTAAAATTAGAATATGTGTAAAGGAGTCATTATCAGACTGGAGCAATTTATATGGAGTCCAAAATAAATGGGATTATTTAAAAGTTGCACTACTGAAGGCAACAGAAAATTGCATTAGGCTTGTCAGTAAAAGCAAAAAATTCAAGAAACCACTGTGGTACTCCGCAGATGTGGCCAAAATAGTAAAAAACAAAAAGTTAGCATTTAGTAATTATAAAAAAAACCAGAGTGAGGAAGACAGAATGACCTATAAGATTAGGCAGAAAGAGGCTAAGCAAGTTATAAGAGATTCCAAATCCCACACAGAAGAGAAAATAGCACAGTCAGTAAAAAAAGGGGGACAAAACTTTTTTTAGATACATAAATGAGAAAAGAAAAGTAAAACAAGGATTAGTTAGATTAAAAACAAAAGAAGGAAGGTATGTAGATGAGGATAAAGGTCTAGCTGACTGCCTCAATGAATATTTTTGTTCGGTATTTACAGATGAAAATGAAGGAAAGGGACCTCTGTTAACAAAAAGGATAAATGAGTCATTTATTACACGTGAGTTTACAGAGGAAGAGGTTCTATTTCAACTGTCAAAAGTAAAGACAAATAAGTCAATGGGACCTGATGGAATACACCCAAAGCTATTAAAAGAGCTTAGTGGTGTACTAGCAAAACCATTAACAGATTTATTTAACCAATCATTGATAACAGGAGTAGTCCCAGAAGATTGGAAGTTAGCGAATGTTGTGCCCATTCACAAGAAAGGTAATAGGGAGGAGTCGGGCAACTATAGGCCAGTAAGCTTTACTTCAGTAGTGGGGAAAGTGATGGAAACCATGTTGAAGGATAGGATTGTTGAACATCTAAAAACACATGGATTTCAAGACCAGAGACAACATGGGTTTACTTCAGGGAGATCATGCCAAACTAATCTTATTGATTTTTTTGATTGGGTAACTAAAATTATAGATCAGGGTGGTGCAGTAGACATTGCTTACCTAGATTTCAGTAAGGCTTTTGACACTGTTGCACATAGAAGGCTTATCAATAAACTACAATCTTTGAGTTTGGATTCGAATATTGTTGAATGGGTAAGGCAGTGGCTGAGTGACAGGCAACAGAGGGTTGTAGTCAATGGAGTATATTCGAAGCTTGGGCTTGTCACCAGTGGGGTACCTCAGGGATCTGTACTTGGACCCATTCTCTTTAATATTTTTATTAGTGATATTGCAGAAGGTCTTGATGGTAAGGTGTGTCTTTTTGCAGATGATACTAAGATATGTAACAGGGTTGATGTTCCAGGAGGGATAAGCCAAATGGAAAATGATTTAGGTAAACTAGAAAAATGGTCAGAGTTGTGGCAACTGACATTTAATGTGGATAAGTGCAAGATAATGCATCTTGGACGTAAAAACCCAAGGGTAGAGTACAAAATATTTGATAGAGTCCTAACCTCAACATCTGAGGAAAGGGATTTAGGGGTGATTATTTCTGATGACTTAAAGGTAGGCAGACAATGTAATAGAGCAGCAGGAAATGCTAGCAGAATGCTTGGTTGTATAGGGAGAGGTATTAGCAGTAGAAAGAGGGAAGTGCTCATGCCATTGTACAGAACACTGGTGAGACCTCACTTGGAGTACTGTACACAGTACTGGAGACCCTATCTTCAGAAGGATATTGATACCTTAGAGAGAGTTCAAAGAAGGGCTACTAAACTGGTTCATGGATTGCAGGATAAAACTTACCAGGAAAGGTTGAAGGATCTTAACATGTATAGCTTGGAGGAAAGACGAGACAGGGGGGATATGATAGAAACATTTAAATACATAAAGGGAATCAACACAGTAAAGGAGGAGACTATATTTAAAAGAAGAAAAACTACCACAACAAGAGGACATAGTCTTAAATTAGAGGGACAAAGGTTTAAAAATAATACCAGGAAGTATTACTTTACTGAGAGGGTAGTGGATGCATGGAATAGCCTTCCAGCTGAAGTGGTAGAGGTTAACACAGTAAAGGAGTTTAAGCATGCGTGGGATAGGCATAAGGCTATCCTAACTATAAGATAAGGCCAGGGACTAATGAAAGTATTTAGAAAACTGGGCAGACTAGATGGGCCGAATGGTTCTTATCTGCCGTCACATTCTATGTTTCTATGTTTCTCAGTTCCCGTCTTTTGCGGAGTGTGCTTGGGGCTAAATCTTGATAAAAGCTTATTTGATGCCCCTCTATCTGGAGCGGGGTGTCTCTTGCCGCTCTCATCAGCGCTTCTTTGATGTGGAAATAGTGCATGCGGATAATAATATCCCTGGGCTGTGTTGCATTAGGAAGAGGGGCTTTAAGGGCCCTGTGGGCTCTATCTAATAGGAGTTCGGCCGGTGAGGCCTCTGGCAGTAGGCCACAGAAAAGCTCTCTCAGCGTGGAGGCCAGTGTGTCTATTCCAACCGTCTCTGGCACCCCACGAATCCGTATATTGTTACGGCGGGAGCGGTTATTGAGATCCTCTTGTGCCTCTTCCAGCAGGCGTACCTGGTCTTGCAATGCTGAGATGGCAGTCTCGTTTGTCTGTGACCGCGTGGAGGTTCGGTCCAGCTGGTCCTCAATGGCGGTGGTTCTGCGCGTGAGATCATTTAGGCTGTCAGTAATGGGTGTCAGGTGCCTGGAGAACTCTGCTGCCATGTTAAGTTTAATCTCCTGCAGCAGGTGCCGTAAGTCTTCTCTGGTGAGAGGTGTCGTGGCAGCTTTGCGGCTGGTATCGCTTGCCGCCGAGTCAGAGTCTTCATCGCGGCCATCTTCCCCACGTGTGGAACTCTCCTCCCTGCGGGTGCGGAAGATTGGCGCTACCTCCGCTCCGTGTTTAGTTTTTCGTCCTCCTCCCATATCAGGTCGGTCGGGTGCCGTGGTGGGGGTATTTTGGACCGGGTGTGCCGTTCGTTTGTCGGGTATACTTGCTGTTAGAAGCTGTTATAATGCCTGCCTTTACGGAGCTCTAATAGAAAGCAGCCATCCGCACCGGAAGTCAGGCGCCGCCCCTGCTGGTTTTTGATTGTTTTAAGAATAGTACGTAATGGTCGTTATGTTTTTGTAAGTCCATTGTTCTTAGGTAGTCGGGGGGTTGTAATGGTCCTAGTCGTGAATTCATTGGGACGGAGGAATCCAAAAAAAAGGAGAAGAATCTGGGGGCGGGGCCGGGACCTGAAGCTGAGCGGACATTCACAGTCTGCAAATATCCTGGAAAATACCCGACATCCGAACCTTAGCACACTGAAACTGTGATCAGGTCCACACACCGAACCGTCAGATGCCTTTCAGGTACACTCCGAAGTCTGGAAGCACAAAACGCAGGCCTAAGGCCTACCACGCGCCGAGCATCCACAACCTTGAGCAGCTACTCGGCTGCACCTACACACAAGGTGATTCCGACCCTGAAAACGACTACTACCCATACCTACAGGAGGCTCCCTATGGGGAAACGCACACAGAAAATCCACACGGGTTCCTCCACGGCACAAGACATTGGCACCTCGTTACAGCGGCAGGTGCAGCCCAAGATTACCGCCACTGCCCAGACGCCGTCCGACTCACCGGCCCACTCCTCAACCCAAACAGACCTGGCACTCACAATGCCGGTAACAAACGCAACACTAATTTTGCCACCAAGCAAGATCTCCAAAACTGTGTAAAGGACATACAAAAGACGCTGGCTGTGGATGTGGGGCGCCTGACATGCACAATGTCACAGAGCACGTCCAAACGACAGAGAAAGACATATCGGATCTCCAAACCGGTATGGCAAACATGCAAAACGCCGTGCAACAACTACAAGCCTCGCAGCAAAACGCTGCAACTGTATACCCAGGAAGACCGGGCCAGGCGAAACCACATAAAAGTCCGGGGCATACCTGCAGATATCCAGGCCGAAGAACTGCCGCACTACATTCGCAGACTCCTAGCCAGCATCCTGCCGCCGGCAGTAAATCGGAAATTTGGGCCGGGCAGCATATACAGACTCCCGGTGACTTCCAGGACACTTAATACACCCACTAGGGATGTCATACTACGATGCGCCTCCACCAGCGATAAAACCCAAATCCTGGCTGCAACCAGAGGCAAAACCCCCCTTACATTTGAAACGGCCCAGTTGTCGTTCTACCAGGACTTAACCCGGGCCACGCTACAATGGCGCAGGACACTGTCGCAACTCACAAGTCACCCACGCACCCTCGGAATGTCATATCGATGGGGACCACAAAGATCCTTGCTAGTCTCCCACAACGATATCACCCACAAGATAACATCGGATGGAGAGGCACCCGCGCTTCTGGCGAAACTTGGACTACCAGACCTACCTGCCACCTTACCACGAGAGTCCCAGCATGGGATGGGAGACCCAGCCACCAGCATGCCGTTCACCCCACGAGAAAATACGCCACCAAGCTCACAACCCTGACAACAGCAGACGGCACGACCACAGAGGCCAATGCTACCGGGCCGAAGTTGCTAACATACAAAGACACTTGCAAACCTTTCAGCACACTGTTTTAGTCATCGACATGGACTTTGGGACTTATTGTTTTGTATTGTTTTGAGTTATTTTTCTGTTTAAATGCTATGCCTGAAATTGCTGTTTTGACAGATACAGGGAGGGAAATACAGCCACACCACCGCGGCTCCAGGCCCGCAGACTGAGCCGACACACTGACACTCTCCCTCCCCCCCCCGCCGACCCCCTGGTTAGGGGTAACACACCAACAAAGACCACTCCTCACAACAACGGGTCTCACTACCTACTTAAGGTAAAACATCCTGCACTACACACACAACTAGAGATAATCTTTAGCCCTACTTGTTCTCACACTAAAACTACATGACCATAACTAGATATGTAGGGAATACACAAATCCAAACGTAACCACCTGAGACCACCACACCCTGACTACTAATTTTGTTGACCAAACATAGTGCAGACCCTCGACTCCTAAGCTACCTAACATGCACTTCAATAGTTGACCTTCATCCTCTGGTGACTCATCAGCATAATAGGCAACGATAGATGGTCTGACTAGCTGTCTATGTTTAATGGCATGAATATGCTGCACTGGAACCGAAGCTTCTCACCTAAGCCTGTATAGTTTATGTTAACCGTTGTAAGTCTTCAAAGCTACTCAATATATCTAACCTACTGCAGTTACATGCTCTATTGAATTTACTGTAATAGACATATCTACCTAGCCTGCTTCCTTTTATAAAATTGTGCTGTTAATGACTGCCATGCAAATGTAAATTCCCTGTTGTTTCCATGGCTTGTATCAGCTGTCGTGGTGATACACACATGTATGTAACCGTAAGCACTACAAAAATAAAGATTTTTTTTATTTTTTAAAAGGAGAAGAATCTAATAAATTGGTTAGTGAATGGAATATGTTGTTCAGTCACACGCTCACAATCACTCACTCACTAACCCACACTCACTCGCCAGCCCACACTCACAATCATTCACTCACTCACCTGCCCACACTCACAATCACTCACTAATCCACACTCAGTCTATTTATCTATATCTATCTATCTATCTCTATCTATCTATCTATCTATCTCTCTACCTATCTCTCTATCTATCTCTTTCTATCTATCTATCTCTATATATCTATCTATCTCTGTCTATCTATCTATCTATATCTATATATCTCTCTCTTTCTATCTCTCTCTCTCTCTCTCTCTATATATATATATATATATATATATATCTATCACTATCGCTATCTTTCTATCTATCTCTATCTATATCTTTCTATATATCTATATCTTTCTATATATCTCTATCTTTCTATCTTTCTATATATCTCTATATCTATATCTTTCTATCTATCTATATCTCTCTTTCTATCTATCTATATCTCTCTTTCTATCTATCTTTATCTTTCTATCTATCTCTATCTTTCTATATATCTCTATCTTTCTATCTATCTCTATCTTTCCATCTATCTCTATCTTTCTCTATCTATCTTTCTCTCTCTCTCTATCTTTCTATCTATCTTTCTATCTAGATCTCTCTCTTTCTCTCTCTCTATCTTTCTCTCTCTCTCTATCTCTCCCTCTCTCTCTATCTCTCTCTCTCTCCCTCTCTCTCTCCATCTCTCCCTCTATCTCCCTCTCTCCATCTATCTCTCTTTCTCTCTCTCTCTCTTTCTCTCTCTCTTTCTCTCTCTCTCTCTATCTCTCTTTCTCTATCTCTCTTTCTCTATCTCTCTATCTCTCTATCTCTCTATCTCTCTCTCTATCTCTCTCTCTCTCTTTCTCTCTCTCTTTCTCTCTCTCTTTCTCTCTCTCTTTCTCTCTCTCTCTCTCTCTTTCTCTCTCTCCATCTCTCCATCTCGCTTTCTCTCTCGCTCTCGCTTTCTCTCTCGCTCTCGCTTTCTCTCTCGCTCTCGCTTTCTCTCTCGCTCTCGCTTTTTCTCTCTCGCTCTCGCTTTTTCTCTCTCGCTCGCTTTTTCTCTCTCGCTCGCTTTTTCTCTCTCGCTCGCTTTTTCTCTCTCGCTCTCGCTTTTTCTCTGTCTCCCTATCTATATCTATCTACAGTTGCAAGAAAAAGTATGTGAATGATATAGATTTCTGCACAAATTGGTCATAAAATGTGATCTGATAATCATCTGAGTCACAAAAATAGACAATCACAGTCTGCTTAAACTAATAACACACAAATAATGAAATGTTGCCATGTTTTAATTGAACACACCATGTAAACATTGACAGTGCAGGTGGAAAAAGTATGTGAACCCCTAAACTAATGACATCTCCAAGAGCTCATTGGAGTGAGATGTCAGCCAACTGGAGTCCAATCAATGAGATGAGATTGGAGGTCTTGGTTACAGCTGCCCTATAAAAAACACACACCAGTTCTGGGTTTGCTTTTCACAAGAAGCATTGCCTGATGTGAATGATGCCTCGCACAAAAGAGCTCTCAGAATACCTACAATTAAGAAGAATCCTAGAGTGTCAGCTAAAGACTTACAAAAGCCAATGTCAAATGCTAACATCCCTGTTAGCGAATCTACAATACGTAAAACACTAAACAAGAATGGATTTCATGGGAGGATACCACAGAGGAAGCCACTGCTGTCCAAACAAAACATTGCTGCAAGTTTACAGTTTGCACAAGAGCACCTGGATGTTTCACAGCAGTACTGGCAAAATGTTCTGTGGACAGATGAAACCAAAGTTGAGTTGTTTGGAAGAAACACACAACACTATGTGTGGCGAAAAAGAGGCACATCACACCAACATCAAAACCTCATCCTCAACTGTGAAGTATGGTGGTGGGGGCATCATGGTTTGGGGCTGCTTTGCTGCATCAGGCCCTGGACGGATTGATATCATCGAAGGAAAAATGAATTCCCAAGTTTATCAAGACATTTTGCAGGAGAACTTACGGCCATCTGTCTACCAGCTGAAGCTCAACAGAACATGGGTGTTGCAACAGGACAATGACCCAAAGCATAGAAGTAAATCAATCAACAGAATGGCTTAAACAGAAGAAAATACGCCTTCTGAAGTGGCCCAGTCAGAGTCCTGACTTCAAAAAGATTGAGATGTTGTGGCATGACCTCAATAAAGCGATTCACACCAGACATCCCAAGAATATTGCTGAACTAAAACAGTTCTGTAAAGAGGAATGGTCAAGAATTACTCCTGACTGTTGTGCACGTCTGATCTGCAACTACAGGAAATGTTTGGTTGAAGTTATTGCTGCCAAAGGAGGTTCAACCAGTTATTAAATCCAAGGGTTCACATACTTTTTTCCACCTGCACTGTGAATGTCTACATGGTGTGTTCAATAAAACCATGGTAACATTTCATTCTTTGTGTGTTATTAGTTTAAGCAGACTGTGATTGTCTATTGCTGTGACTTAGATGATGATCAGATCACATTTTATGACCAATTTGTGCAAAAATCCATATCATTCCAAAGGGTTCACATACTTTTTCTTGCAACTGTATTTCGTTCTATCTATTTCTTTCTATCTATGTTTTATAAAATTACTTACCGTAATTTTCTTTTTCTGGTCATAGGCCATGGCAGCAAAACAATGGGTAGCTCCTCCCCATCCCTAGTTAGACAGGAACTAATTAAAACAAGGGTATAAGTATCCCCTCCTACCCTCAGTCTTGTATTCCAGCTTTGTGCTGCCATGGCCTATGACCAGGAAAAGAAAATTATGGTAAGTATGAATACCTTTTCCTCTTTCCTGGCCATATCCATGGCAGCACAACAGTGGGTAATACCCAAGCAAAACCAAGGGAGGGAAATTAATACACAGACTCAAATAATTTCATAATGCAAGTGTATTAGCACATCTATAAGTGAAATCATACAAAAAGAAAGACATTAGTTGGATGCTGAAAGGACACTTTTACCAAACTTGTCCCATTGACCAGCTCTGACATCTATTTGATTATGTCGAATAAAGGTGTTCACTGAAGACCATGTAGCTGCTCTGCAGATAAGCTCTCGAGATACTATTGCTGCGGCTGCCCAAGAGGAGGAAAGGGACCTAGTCGAGTGAGCCTTTAGACCGCTAGGTACTGGAACCCCACTGGCCCGGTAAGCCTGAATGATAGCGGAGACAATCCATCTGCTCATGGCCTCTTTAGAAGCTTGGCGACCTTTCCTAGCCCCATTCGGAATGATGAAAAGCTGATCCGACGAACGCCAGCCAAGAGATCTGTCGATATAGATTCTTAAACATCTTACCAAATCCAGTGGAGAAGAACCTCCTTCTTGGGAATGTTCTTCTTGAGACAGGGCTGGAAGCACTATGTCTTAATTCACATGAAAGGCTGTGGTTACCTTAGGGCGAAATTCAGGAATGGTTCTTAGAATCACCCTGTCTCTGTGAAACACTGTATAAGGCTCTTTGACTGATAAGGCACTGAGCTCCGAAACCCTTCTCCCAGATGCTAACGCCACCAGCAAAACGGTCTTGATGGTAAGGAGATGAGGAGAGATGGACTGCAAGGGTTCGAAGGGAGCTGACTTCATGGCTTGTAATACCAGGAGTAGATCCCATGGGGGAGCAAATGACTTGATCGGAGGTTTGATCTTGAGGACTGCAGCAAGAAACCTGGATATATCTGGATTAAAGGCCCATTTGTGGTCAGTGAGAGCTGAAAGAGCGGAGACATGTACCTTTAAGGTATTGTAGCTCAAACCCTTATCCATACCTGTTTGTAGAACTCCAAGATGTCTTTAATAGCAGGATGTTGTATGTTAACCTGCTTAGAAAAGGCCCAGGAAGAAAAAGGGTCCCACATTCTATAGTAGGTAGAGGAAGTGGACCGCTTCCGAGCCTGTAACAGGGTATCTGTGACTGCACCTGAGAAACCCTTTTTCTAGAAGCCTTTCCCTTTCAACCTCCAGGCCTTCAGGTTGAGTGATGCTGGGTCTGGGTGTAGGATAGGACCCTGGTGCAGAAGAGAAGGAACTGCTGGAAGGTCCCACGGAGGTTCCTGACAGAGGCTCAGAAGCAGAGGGAACCAAGGCCGGCGAGGCCAGTATGAGGCAATCAGGATCATGAAAATTGGTTCCTGCTGAATCCTTCTTAGTAGAGGAAATATGAGGGGAGTCGGAGGAAATGCATACCCCTTTGTGAACTTCCATCTGCATCACTCTCCCAGGCCTGCGGTTCGTGACCCCTTGAGAAGAATCCCTGGAGCTTCTTGTTGTTGTTGTTGGCCATCATGTCTATCTGAGGAAGACCCCATTTCTTCACAATATCTTTGAAGACTTTGTCTGAGAAGCTCCACTCTCCTGGGTCTATTCGTACCCTGCTGAGGAAGTCTGCTACCGTATTCTGCACTCCTGGCAGATGAATCGCCACTAGCCCCACAAGGTTCTTCTGTGCCCAAGACATCAACCTTACCATACTGCGACTTCGGGTACCTCCTTGATGATTGAAATGTGCTACTACTGTAGCATTGTCTGTTCTCACCTTCACCCACTTGTGCTGTAGTAAATGCTGAAAGTGTTTCAGTGCTCTGAAAACCATCAGAAGTTCCAGAAGGTTTGAGTGGGTCTCGTGTGCATGAAACTCCCACTTCCCCTGGGTGACTTTGTTCTGAAGGTAGGCTCCCCAACCCCAGTGACTGGCGTCTGTCGTTATAGTAATCCAGGGAATGTTCCCCAGGGGGAACTCTGAGAACAGAGCCTTCTTGTTCATCCACCATGTCATGCTTAGATGGACCGGGGTGGAAATCCTGATGGGCTGGAGTAGATTCTTCCCTCTGTATTGGGAAAGAAAGTTCCTCTGGAGTGCTCTCATTCTCCATTGTGCCCATCTTGTCAAGCCTATGGTTGATGACATGGATCCTAGTAGGCTCATGACTTTCTCTGCCGTGGCGACCTTGACTTGTCGTATCTCCTTCACCTTCCTGATGGGCTTTACTCCTCTTTCTCTTGAGAGCTGAACTGTCCCCAGTGCAGTGTTGAACAAGGCTCCTAGATAAAGCATGGACTGTGAAGGAATAAGGTGACTCTTTTCCCCATTTATCTTCCAGCCGTGTTCCTGCAGGAACTGAATGCAGATCTGTCCCTGTTCCTTGAGAGTGTACCTGTTCTCTGACAGCACTAGGATGTCGTCCAGATAATGAAAGATGGCAATGCCCTTCTTTCTTAATTCTGCGATCAGGATCACCAGGATCTTTGAGAAAGTACGAGGAGCCGTACTGAGGCCAAAGGGAAGGGCTCGGAACTGGAAGTGCCCTCCTTCTACTGCGAATCTCAGATATCTCTGATGCAGTTGAGCGATCGGAGCATGGAAGTAGGCATCTTGCAGATCTACAGACATCAGCCATTGTCCTGGGAAGACTGCTTTGATGATGGACTGAAGCAACTCCATTTTGAATCTTCTTACGTTTAATCGCTTGTTGAGAGTGTGAAGATCTAGAATGAGTCTCCATGCTCCTGATGACTTCCTTGTGAGGAATAGGTGAGAATAAAACCTGTGTGTTCTTTCCTCCTTTGGAACCTCCATAATGACCCTTCTTGCTGTAGGGAAGAAATAAACTCCAGAAGAGTCAGTCTCTGTCTCCCGGCCATTTTGTAATTTGAAAACTGCGACGAGGTGGGGCATCTCTGAATTCCAGAAGATATCCTCTTTTGATGATGTCCACCACCCACTTGTCTTTGGTAGAAGACTCCCATCTCTTTTTGAATAGGAGGAGGTGTGCTCCTACCCCTCCATGCTGGGAGATCAACCCGTCATAAAGCTCTTGTGTTCCTGTTGAATGCAGAGCCTCTGGATCTTCCTCCCCTAACTGAAGACTGTCACCCTCTCCAAGGCTGGGATCTTCCATATTCTCTACCTGGTCTGTAGGATTTGAAGTCCCGAAAGGAAGAGTGATCTGAAGGTCTTTTGGGTCTAAAATGTCTCTTAGGCCTACGATCTTGAGGTAGAAAAGCATTCTTGCCATCTGCCGCTTTCTTAATGCAATCATCCAGGTTCTTACCAAAGAGCATGTCTCCATAGAACGGTAAAGAGCAGAGGCCTGCTACAAAGCCCTTCTGGCTGAGATGGAAAACGCCATGTTTCTGGCTACTGCTTTGACCATATCCACTGAGGCTTCAGTAGTTAAATCTACGGCCAGCTTAATGTCTTGTAGACTGCCCATGAGGTTAGATATGCTTCTGCTTTCTTTGATATCCTCCTCCAAGCTCTGGAGGCCGAGGTAAGGGCTACCGCGGGGTGGAGGCCTGTGCCTGCTGCCACATAGGCCCTGGACAGGTTAGAGTCCATCTTCTTATCCATGGAGTCTCTTAGAGAACCTGCATTATCCACTGGCAATGTGGTGTGCTTGGCCTGTCTTACCACCGCTGCATCCACTTTAGGGGCTGACTCCCAGTGGCTTGCGTCCTTTTTGTCAAAAGGGTAAAGGCAAGAAATTATCCCCTAATTGGGAAGTTTCCTTTCTGTCTTGGAACATTCTTCCATAATGATGCCCTTAATCGCCTCATGAACCGGGAAAGTAACCCTCTTTTTTCTGAGGTCAGAAAAGCATCGACTGGATGTAGAAGGCTCTTCTCTTGAAGGTTCCTTCATGCTCAGAGACTTGCGGACCCTGGAAATTAAGTGATCCACTTCGGTAGGGTCCAAAGTGTCAGGAGCGTGCTGTTTTTCCTCATCCGAGGAAGATGACCTCTCCCTGTATGTCTCCTCCATAGACACATCCAAAGAGTCATATTGGGAGTAGTCGGGTGGTCTGGATATCTAGGTCTTTTGTGGTCCTCTTTAATGCATTGGGATACAGCACTATGAATAATTTGCATCAAATCCGGGGTAGATGATACAGGACATCCAGCGGCCTGTAGGCAATCTGAGCATAGGCGCTTCCCCTCCAGGGCCCTCTTGTCACATGCTTCGCATAGGGACCTTGCGGGAGATGTTCCAGTTGTCTTTTTTCCTTTAGTACTACTACAATAAGGGAAAAATATTAGCCATCACTCTTTTGTTTAAAAAAATGTAAGAAAAAATGTATAGGAAATAGCTTACCCCTGAGATTTAGATAGTGACCTTTTACTTTGAACCGATGAGTCTGAATCCATGATCTCAGATGAATTCATCTCTAAAAATCAAGCCCATAAAATACTATAAAGCTTAAATTTAAGGTTAAAAAACAACAAATGAATAAAAACAAAAACAGACCAACTTTAACCCCTTAAGGACTGAGCCAAATGTACACGTTGTGAACAGAACAAAACGTAAACAAAACCTGGCATTTGCTCTATATGTCTGTCCAACCGTAATTCACCTCTTTCATATTTAATGCACCCCCCCTTATTATATATCATTTTATTCAGGGGAAACCGGGTTTTCATTTAATATCAAATATTTAGCTATGAAACATAATTTAATATGAAAAAAATGGGAGAAAATAAGAAATCTTGTAATTTTTTTTGTTCTACATGACATTTTAACTGTCAATGTCATAATATTGTTTGCTTTTACTGCAGTAAAATACACATATTTGTATTCAACAAAATCTCACGTGTAAAACAGTACCCCCTATGTACAGGTTTTATGGTGTTTTGGGAAGTTACAGGGTCAAATATAGCATGTTACATTTTAAATTGAAATTCGCCAGATTGGTTATGTTGCCTTTGAGACTGTATAGTAGCCCAGGAATTAAATTTACACCCATAATGGCATACCATTTGCAATAGTAGACAACCCAAGGTATTGCAAATGGGGTATGTCCAGTCTTTTTTAGTAGCCATTTGGTCACAAACACTGGCCAAAGTTAGCGTTAGAATTTGTCTGTGTGTGAAAAAAGCCAGTTTTGGCCAGTGTTTGTGACTAAGTGGCTACTAAAAAACACTTGACATACCCCATTTGCAATACCTTGGGTTGTCTACTATTGCAAATGGTATGCCATCAAAGGTGTAATTTTCATTCTTGGGCTATCATAAGGTCACAAAGGCAACGTAAGCAATCTGGCGAATTTTTATGTGAAAAAAATGAAACACAAGCCTTATATTTGACGCTGTAACTTTTGAAAACACCATAAAACCTGTACATGAGGGGTACTGTTGTACTCGGGAGACTTCGCTGAACACAAATATTTGTGTTTCAAAACAGTAAAAGGTATCACAGCAATAATATCGTCCGTGTAAGTGCTGTTTGTGTGTGAAAAATGCAAAAAAACTTCACTTTTACTGGCGATATCATTGTTGTAATACATTTTACTGTTTTGAAACACTAATATTTGTGTTCAGCGAAGTAAAACCGAGTAAAACAGTACCCCCCATGTACAGGTTTTATGGTGTCTTGGAAAGTTATAGGGTTAAATATAGTGCTAGCAAATTAAATTCCCTATACTTTCGGCATGGGTTGTCAGGCAGGTCCCGCTAATTGTAATTAATTAAGATACCTAATTATGTAAAAATATTACATAAATCTATGTGTAGAATTAATATATGCATATACATTTTTTTAAATATTTTTATTTATATATAGGTATATATATATATATTTATATATAGATATATACATATATATTTATGTATATATATATATATATATATTATTTCATTCTACGTGTATTTTGATATAAATATTATCACAATACAGTTAGAACGAAATAACACATGTCTATATATTTTTAATTATTTATTTTTAATGATTTTTTCATTTTATTTTTAACGTATTTACATATTTGTTTTATATTATATATAACAATAATGATATATATTTAATCAGTATCAGTCTATGTGTAATTTGATATTAATATATATATATTAATATATACATATATATATATATATATATATATATATATATATATTAGTAAAATACACCTAGACACTGTATGTGTGTGTATGTATATGTGTATATATATATATATATATATATATATATATAATATATGTATATATGATCTTAGTATATTATTATTTTTTTACACTGTTATTAACATTATTTTATTTTATTTCCAGCCAGCAGGGGCAGTCCCCCTGCTGGCAATGCCTGAGCCAGCTAACCCGGCCATGTGATTGTGAGGTCCTCGCAAGGACCTAACTCTCACATGGCCGGGGGGGCCCCAGGACACCGGATGTGCCGCGGGGGGCTCTCTGGGAGTCCCCCCAACCGCGATCGCCGGTGTGGGATCGCCGGCGACTGGTTAAAAAAACGTAGGGCGTACTGTTACGCCCAGCGGCGTTTAGAGCCACTTAAAATAGGGCGTAATAGTGCGCCCTCCGGTCTTAACCCCTTAAGGACACATGACATGTGTGACATGTTGTGATTCCCTTTTATTCCAGAAGTTTGGTCCTTAAGGGGTTAAAGGGTTAAAGGACTTACCTTCAGTCTGCACCACAAAACTGGGTGAAGACCGCACTGTACCGCTTTAAATTAGCAAGGGACTGTGTTGGAAAGTAAATTTTTCAGTATTGGCGCTTTAAAAAGGGCGCCTAAACTACTGAATGACGTCATCGGAACCGCAACGTACCACGCATGCGCAACCGGCACTTCAGCACATACGCGAAAACGGCATGACGCGAACGTACTGCATGCGCAATGGCGATACCCGGACGCCAAGTCAGCAAGGAGACCCCAGGTCTCCCAACCTCAGCAGACCGCCAGAAACATGGCTAAAATGCCGCAAATAGGGACGGGGGAACACTAGATCACCAGGGAAGCCCTGTACTCCCCCAGAAGGGAGAAATAAACACCGTTCAGAGAACTGCTGAAACAAGAGGTGGAATGCCTCCAAATCAGAGAAGGCAGGATTAACCAGGAAATTGAAGGTAGAAGGGGGTATATCCATACTGCATATGCCTTGCCCATACCTGCTACCCCTAGGGTCACTGCAGTCAGTAGGGTAGTGGCTCCTTATGCTTGCTACCCCTAGGGTCACTGCAAGCTTCCCCCGGTTACTGGGGGGTTCTCCAGGGGGACACCTTTGCACAGGGCCGTATACTGGAGCTTCCCAAGGAAGAGAGGCTTAACACCCCTGGAGCCGAGGGTAAAGACCTTTAACCCCTTAAGGACACATGACATGTGTGACACGTCATGATTTAATTTTATTCCAGAAGTTTGGTCCTTAAGGGGTTAAAGTAAGCCATAACAAAAAAAAAAAAATTCTCAGTCTGAAAAGACTAAGCTGTCCTAGAGATAGGACAGGAACAAAACGACTGAGGGTAGGAGGGGTAGGAGGGGGTACTTATACCCTTGTTTTAATTAGTTCCTGTCTAACTAGGGATGGGGAGGAGCTACCCATTGTTGTGCTGCCATGGAGATATAGATATATATATATATATATATATATATATATATATATATATATATATATATATATATATATATATATGCATTTCTTTCTATCTATATCTATTTATTTCTATCTATTTATCTCTATTTATTTCTTTCTATCTATCTATATCTATCTCTTTATAGCTCTTTCTTTCTATCTATCTTTCTATCTATTTCTATCTATCTATCTCTATCCATCTATTTCTATCCATCTATTTCTATCTATCTATTTATTTCTATCTATTTATTTCTATCTATTTATTTCTATCTCTCACTCTCTCACTCCCACATAATATAATATGGAATCGCAAACAGCAGTTTCATTGCATGAGAAATTTAACATCTGATAAGTTTTTAACCGGAAAATAATGCATTTATAAATTTATTTATTTTTTTCACCCACCCCCAGTCACTCACTCACTCAGTCACCCACCCTCACTCAGTCACTCACACTGTCACCCACCCACTCACCAACCCACAATCACTCACTCGCCAACCCACACTCACTCGCCAACCCACACTCACTCGCCAACCCACACTCACACTCACTCACCAGCCCACACATTTACAATCACTCACTCACCAGCCCACACTCACTCGCCAGCCCACACATTTACAATCACTCACTCACCAGCCCACACTTATTTGCCAGCCCACCCTCACAATCACTCACTAACCCACACTCACAATCACTCACTCACCATCCCACACTCACTAACCCACACTCACTCGCCAGCCCACACTTATTTGCCAGCCCACCCTCTCAATCACTCACTGACCCACACTCAGTCACACGCCCACACTCAACTCACTCACCAACCCACACTCACTCGCCAGCCCACACTCACTAATTTTTCACCATTTATATAGTGTGTATACACAGTATATACCATTTATATATTGTGTGTATACACAGTATATACCAGTTATATAGTGTGTGTATACTATATATATATTGTGTGTATACACAGTATACCATTTATATAGTGTGTATACACAGCATATATATATATATATATATATATATATATACACACACACACACACACACAATATATACACTTAGTTTGCATTTTATATATATATATATATATATATATATATACACAAATGCATATAACGTAAGTATAAGCATGCACACCATGTTTTTGTATATATAAATATATAGTACCTGTTTTTAATGAAATATGTTTTTTCTTTGGTTAACCAAACATAAATTATTGTTATTTTATTTTAATTACTACTTACAGTTTTATATTAAAAATGGCAAGTAGCAGCATTCAGGACCTATATGAGGAAGTTTAAAAAAAAAAAAAGTTTAAAAACCAAATGTTTCTTTTTTAAAAATGCTTCTCCCACCCCATTTTACACACACTACACAAACACATACTGCATTCACTATACACACACTACACAACCACACACTGCATTCACTATACACACACTACACAAGCACACACTACATTCACTATACACACACACACTACACAAACACACTGCATTCACTACACACACACAAACACACATTGCACTCACTATGCACACACTACACAAACACACACTGCATTCATAGAAACATAGAAACATAGAATGTGATGGCAGATAAGAACCATTCGGCCCATCTAGTCTGCCCAGTTTTCTAAATACTTTCATTAGTCCCTGGCCTTATCTTATAGTTAGGATAGCCTTATGCCTATCCCATGCATGCTTAAACTCCTTTACTGTGTTAACCTCTACCACTTCAGCTGGAAGGCTAATCCATGCATCCACTACCCTCTCATTAAAGTAATACTTCCTGATATTATTTTTAAACCTTTGTCCCTCTAATTTAAGACTATGTCCTCTTGTTGTGGTAGTTTTTCTTCTTTTAAATATAGTCTCCTCCTTTACTGTGTTGATTCCCTTTATGTATTTAAATGTTTCTATCATATCCCCCCTGTCTCGTCTTTCCTCCAAGCTATACATGTTAAGATCCTTTAACCTTTCCTGGTAAGTTTTATCCTGCAATCCATGAACCAGTTTAGTAGCCCTTCTTTGAACTCTCTCTAAGGTATCAATATCCTTTTGAAGATAGGGTCTCCAGTACTGTGTACAGTACTCCAAGTGAGGTCTCACCAGTGTTCTGTACAATGGCATGAGCACTTCCCTCTTTCTACTGCTAATACCTCTCCCTATACAACCAAGCATTCTGCTAGCATTTCCTGCTGCTCTATTACATTGGCTGCCTACCTTTAAGTCATCAGAAATAATCACCCCTAAATCCCTTTCCTCAGATGTTGAGGTTAGGACTCTATTAAATATTCTGTACTCTGCCCTTGGGTTTTTACGTCCAAGATGCATTATCTTGCACTTATCCACATTAAATGTCAGTTGCCACAACTCTGACCATTTTTCTAGTTTACCTAAATCATTTTCCATTTGGCTTATCCCTCCTGGAACATCAACCCTGTTACATATCTTAGTATCATCTGCAAAAAGACACACCTTACCATCAAGACCTTCTGCAATATCACTAATAAAAATATTAAAGAGAATGGGTCCAAGTACAGATCCCTGAGGTACCCCACTGGTGACAAGCCCAAGCTTCGAATATACTCCATTGACTACAACCCTCTGTTGCCTGTCACTCAGCCACTGCCTTACCCATTCAACAATATTGGAATCCAAACTCAAAGATTGTAGTTTATTGATAAGCCTTCTATGTGCAACAGTGTCAAAAGCCTTACTGAAATCTAGGTAAGCAATGTCTACTGCACCACCCTGATCTATAATTTTAGTTACCCAATCAAAAAAATCAATAAGATTAGTTTGGCATGATCGCCCTGAAGTAAACCCATGTTGTCTCTGATCTTGAAATCCATGTGTTTTTAGATGTTCAACAATCCTATCCTTTAACATGGTTTCCATCACTTTTCCCACTACTGAAGTAAGGCTTACTGGCCTATAGTTGCCCGACTCCTCCCTATTACCTTTCTTGTGAATGGGCACAACATTCGCTAACTTCCAATCTTCTGGGACTACTCCTGTTATCAATGATTGGTTAAATAAATTTGTTAATGGTTTTGCTAGTACACCACTAAGCTCTTTTAATAGCTTTGGGTGTATTCCATCAGGTCCCATTGACTTCACTATTCACTATACACACACACACTACACAAATACACACTGCATTCACTACACACAAACACATACTGCACTCACTATGCACACACTGCACTCACTATGCACACACTGCACTGACTATGCACACACTGCACTGACTATACACACACTGCATTCACTATACACACACTACATGCACTACGCAGACACACACTCTGCCTTTACTACACACACACACACACAAACATACACTACACAGACACACACTCTGCCTTTACTACACACACACAAACACGCACTCTGCATTCACTGTATATATCACATCTAATGCACCCAAACACTACATCCAATACAAAAAACACTCTGCATTCACATCACTATACACACACCACATCTAATACACCCAAACACTACATCCAATACAAAAAACACTCTGCATTCACATCACTATACACACCACATCTGATACACACAAACACTACATCCACTACACACACACGCGCACACACACACAATGCATTCACTATACACACACTACATCTACTACACAAACACACACTCTGCATCTAATATATACCTCATACTTTACACAAATGCACAATCTGCATCCAGTATACACATTCCATCCATTACACACACACACACACACACACACACCATATCCACTTTACACACACACACTCTGTATCCACTATACACACGACACAATTAGTACAATCCTGTGGGCGTACTCGGGGGCGGGCCAGTGGGAGGACTATGGGTTGGGCTAGTGGGCAGACTCTGGGGCAGACCACCGGGCCCAGACCTTGAGCAATTTCTGATGGTAGCCCTGGTTAGATGCATTATGTGTGTGTTTTTGTGTTTTTTTTCTTTCTGGTGTTTGTGTTTTTGTTTGTTTTTTTTGTGTATGTATGCACAAATATGAGGATGCCTCTAGTTTTTTCTAACCTGCAGGTGTTATATAAGAGCACTGAAAAAGTGAGACCAGGGCCAGGCTTAGGGGTGTGCGAGATGTGCGGCAAGAGGGAAGCAGTAACTGCTGCACAGTAAGGGGGAAGCAGGAAGGAGTCCCTACTTCCCCCAACAACCAACTGCCTCCACCCCCCCTTCCTGCAAGAATGAAAAGAAGGAAGAGTGTGTGTGTGCGCCTGCGTGTGTGTGACTGTAGCTGTGTGTGTGACTGTAGCTGTGTGTGTGACTGTAGCTGTGTGTGTCACTGTAGCTGTGTGTGTCACTGTAGCTGTGTGTGTCACTGTAGCTGTGTGTGTCACTGTAGCTGTGTGTGTCACCGTAGCTGTGTGTGTCGCTGTAGCTGTGCATTTGTGTGTATGACTGCCTGACAGTGTGTGACCGACTGCCTGCCTGTGTGTGACTGTAGTGGTGTGTGTCACTGTAGCTGTGCGTGTCACTGTAGTTGTGCATTTGTGTGACCGACTACCTGCCTGTGTGTGACCGACTACCTGCCTGTGTGTGACCGACTGCCTGCCTGTGTGTGACTGACTGCATGTGTGTGACTGTAGCTGTGTGTGTGACGGTCTAGTTGTGCCTTTGTGTGTATGACTGTCTGCCTGACTGTGTCTGACTGCCTGCCTGCCTGTGTGTGTATGTGTGACTGTAGCTGTGCGTGTTGGTGTACCTTTGTGTGTGTGATTGTCTGCCTGTAACTGTTCATGATTGTGTTCACATAACTGTGTGTGTCTGACTGTCTGCTTGTAAATGTTTGTGTGACTGTCTGCCTGTACCTGTGTGTGACTGTGTGTGTCGCTGTAGCTGTGCCTGTCACTGTAGCTGTGCCTTTGTGTGTGACTGCCTGTGTGTGTCGCTGTAGCTGTGCCTGTGTGTGTGTGTCGCTGTAGCTGTGCATTCGTGTGTGACTGTCTGCCTACCTGTGTGTGTGTGACTGCCTGTGTGTGTCGCTGTAGCTGTGACTCTGTGTGTGACTGTGCGTGTAACTGTTTGTGATTGTTTTCCCTTTAACTGTGTGTCTAACTATCTGCTTGTAAATATTTGTGTGACTGTCTGCCTGTACCTGTGTGTTACTGTATACAGGCTACTTAGCGGGAGAAGGGGGGGGGGGAGCGCAATGAAGACTTTTCACACAGGGCCTAAGGCCTAATGGCCTAAGGCCGTCCCTGAGTGAGACTGTTATGCAACTAAAAAAAATAATAATAATAATTAAACTTGAAAGACGAATCAGAGTCTTCATTAAAAACCTAAATGAAAACACAAATGGATATTTATTGTTCAGATTTTGAAAGCACGACTAGTCTATACAATTAATTATTAGTAGAATAACTGTACAACGATTAGTGAAGCAAATCCCAAATTTTGTCTTTTACATCCAAACATAACAAAATTATGCAATACATTATTTACGCTTAATCAAGACTGCCTGTATTTTTTCCATTTGGTTTAAATTTAATTTAAACATACAAGGCAATAACACTGTCATTTTTTTTTTTTTATTGGGTTTTTTTTTTTTTTTTTACAATGATCCATATTTTTCTACAGCCATATATCCTATATATCCATATCCCCTTAAGGACAGAGCTTCAGAAGCTTGTCTTTCACTTAATGACAACGGCATTTTTTGCATTTTTTGCTATTTGCGTTCAACTGCAATTTGCTTTTTACTTATTCATTGCACCGACACATATTATATACCGTTTTTTAAAGGACAGAAAGGGCTTTAATTTGATGTAACACATATATATATATATATATAAATGCTTATTTATTATTAAAAAAAATACAGAAATATGCAAAAAAAATAATTTTTGTGTGTTTTTTTTACAGTTTTTGCAATAATAATGTGTACATAATTAGTGCAGGTTAAGGAAAGTAATTAAAAATAAATTCATTTAGTTGTTCTGAATTACAGAATATATAATGTGTCTGGGATTTTAAGTTTTTTTTGGTAGTTACAGGTCACAAAGCACAAGGAGTAAAATACACTTTTTATGTGGAGCGATTTTAGAATTTGGTATGTTTGTCTTGTAAGCCTAATAGCCATAAAAGAAAACAAAATTGCCACACAAAAGTATATATTTATATAAAGTAGACACCACAGGCTATTTACCTAAGGTTGTTTTGACACTTTCTACGTAGCCATTTTACCGCCAACCTCTGCTAAATATTGGAGTAAAATTGTGTTTTTTGGGGGTTTTCGCACACAAACTTATAACAAAGAACTTCTCATGTGTATTTTGTAAAGTTGGTGTGTGCTATTCCTGTACAAAGTTTTATTATGTGTTCAGTTACTTCTGCTGAGTACAACGGTACCCCCATTGTATGTCCTTTTCAGTATTCACAGTAGAATTTTGAGAGACGGATTTAATGAGCCTATGCTTCCATTTGGGGTATTATAACAGTTTGACTGTTCAAAAAAACCCCACAAAGGCCTACCATTTGTAAAAGTAGACACCCCAGGGTATGTCATAAGGTGCATATTGTGCCTTAACATGCCCCCATTTTTTTACCATTACATGCCAAAGTATGTGGTAAAAAATAATTTTGTGCATTTTTTACATACGGATTGCATTTTTGCTGGGCATTTTGTATATTTCATATGTGCCACTAAGTTCAAACCCCCCAAATTATGCTCAGCTAAGTCTTCTGAGTAAAAGGACACCCCCATTGTATGTCTATGGCACTATTTCGTGAAGCTACAGTGCCATATAGGAGACCAAGCCATATCAGTTTTTACCGAACTTTGAATTTTGACGCCGGGCCTAAGTGCAATTTCCAAGCATCTTCGCAGGTTTTAAATTCAAACTACCCCACAAAGGCCTACCATTTCTTAAAGTAGACACCCCAGGGTATTTCAAAAGGCATATTTTGAACCTTAGCGTGGGATCATTTTTCCGCTAGCGTGTACCAGGTGTAGTGGTAACAAGCGTTTTTTTCTGCCTTTTTGACACACAAAGTGAGTTTGCACAGTATATTTTGCAAACCATATGTGTACTACCACTGTATAATACTTCATATGTTGCTCAGCTATGTCTGCTGAGTACAAAAACTCCCCCGTATGTACCTTTGCCAGGTATATGTGGACATCAGAGGGGCACATTTGGGACACAGCCATTCCATTTTTTTTTCCAACTTTCAATTTTTACGCTGTGCCCATGTCCCATTTTAGAGTATTTTACCAGGCTATATAATCCAAATACCCCATAAAGTCATACCATTTCTTAAAGAAGACATCCCAGGGTATTTCAAAAGGCATATTTTGAACCTTAGCGTGGGATCATTTTTCCGCTAGCTTGTACCAGGTGTAGTGGTAATAAGCGTTTTTTCTGCCTTTTTGACACACAAAGTGAGTTTGCACAGTATATTTTGCAAACCTTATGTGTACTACCACTGTATAATACTTCATATGTTGCTCAGCTATGTCTGCTGAGTACAAAAATACCCCCGTATGTACCTTTGCCAGGTATATGTGGACATCGGAGGGGCACATTTGGGACACAGCCATTCCATTTTTTTTCAAACTTTACATTTTTACGCTGTGCCCATGTCCCATTTTAGAGTATTTTACCAGGCTATATAAACCAAATACCCCATAAAGCCATACCATTTCTTAAAGAAGACATCCCAGGGTATTTTAAAAGGCATATTTTGAACCTTAGCGTGGGATCATTTTTCCGCTAGCTTGTACCAGGTGTAGTGGTAATGAGCGTTATTAAATGTATTTTTTTACTTTTTAAAACTTTTTTTACTTTTTAAAACTATTTTTTAAACTTTTGTTTTGCTTATTAATTTTTTTAAAGTTTCCTAAACTTTCGTAAAACTTTTTTTTACAGATTTAACATTTTTCTAAGCTTTTTTTTTACGTTAACCCCTAACTAGCAGTAAGCAACACTAACAGTAAATTCCCCATTTTCCCATAACTCCCACCCACCCCAGCTAGCAAAATATTTAATTATACAGTATTTAAATTAGTTAATTAAATAAATGTAACCCCTGAGGGTTAAAAAATAAATAAAAGTTAATCGTCAGGGGTTAAAAAAAAATTAGATCACAGTATAATACTGTGATCTGTATTTTGATCACTGTAGGCAGTGATCGACTGGCAGGGAAGGGGTTAATTTTTATTTGGACTGGGTAAAGGGTTTATTTTTTTACATTTTTTACTTAAACATTATTAAAACTTTTTTTTTAACTTAATTTTTTAACTTTTTAAAGCTTATTTTTAAACTTTTTTTAACGTTAACCCCTAGTTAGCCTAATACTAAATCCCCCAATTCCCCACTAACTTCCACCCTCCCCAGCTAGCTAAATTTATAACTTTAAATTTTTTTAATTAATTAATAAAATAAATTTAACCCCTGAGGGTTAAAAAAATACTAATTAACCCTCAGGGGTTAAAAAAAAAATCAGATCATAGTAAAATTTAATCCCTGCCAATTGATCACTGTAGTCAGTGATCAATTGGCAGGGAAGGGGTTAATTTTATATTAAAATGGGTAAAGGGGGGTGGGATTTTAATTTAACTTTATTGTTTTGTCACCAGGGGGCAGGATCACTGAAGATCCGGCTCCCTGCACTTCACACAGAACCAGGAAGTGCAGGGAGGCGGAGGTGAGTATAGAGAGCACATGTGCCCGCTCTGGCATGCTGTCAGAGCGGGCACATGTACTCTGACAGCCCGATCCGGTGCTCCCGGTCTGCCTCTAATGCAGAGGCAGACCGGAGCACCATTAACCCCACGATCGCCGCGATTGCGGCGATCTGGGGTTAATTTTAACGGGTGACGGACGAGGTCCGTCACTCGTCGTTAAGGCAATCCCCAGAGTGACGTCGTCGTTAAGGGGTTAAAGTTAACATATGGTGGTTATGGTGATAACTGTAGCCCATTGAATAATGAGCATAATTATATCAATGTACAGCGCTACGGAATGTGATGGCGCTATATAAATAATAAAATTAATAATGTCACTATCAATGGCATATTTTGTTCAGTTTAAAAAAAAACATTTAGTGAATATGCCCCTAAAATTACATACAACTAAACATTAAAGGAACACTATAGTCACCTAAATTACTTTAGCTAAATAAAGCAGTTTTAGTGTATAGATCATCCCGCTGCAATTTCACTGCTCAATTCACTGTCATTTAGGGGTTAAATCACTTTGTTTCTGTTTATGCAGCCCTAGCCACACCTCCCCTGGCTATGATTTACAGAGTCTGTGTGAAAAATAAACGGGTTTCACTTTCAAACAGATGTAATTTACCTTAAATAATTGTATCTCAATCTCTAAATTGAACTTTAATCACATACAGGAGGCTCTTGCAGGATCTAGCAAGCTATTAACATAGCAGGGGATAAGAAAATCTTACTTAAACAGAACTTGCAATAAAGAAAGCCTAACTAGGGTTCTCTTTACAGGAAGTGTTTATGGAAGGCTGTGCAAGTCACATGCAGGGAGGTGTGACTAGGGTTCATAAACAAAGGGATTTAACTCCTAAATGGCAGAGGATTGAGCAGTGAGGCTGTAGGGGCATGTTCTATACACCAAAACTGCTTCATTAAGCTAAAGTTGTTCAGGTGACTATAGTGTCCCTGTAGGAAAAAAATTACAATAACAACATAGATTAGGAAAAAAATAAACTATATATATATATATATATATATATATATATATATATATATATATACCGTATTTTTCGCTCCATAAGACGCACCTCACCATAAGACGCACCTAGTTTTTAGAGGAAGAAACCCAGAAAAAAAATATTCTGAACAAACTGCCCCATAGTGTTTCTTACTATGGGACAGTAAGTTCAGAATATTTTTTTTCTCCCCTGTCCCATAGTCTTCTCCTCTCTCCCATAGTCTTCTCCCCCCTCCCATAGTCTTCTCCTCTCTCCCATAGTCTTCTCCCCCCTCCCATAGTCTTCTCCTCTCTCCCATAGTCTTCATCCCCCCCTCCCCATAGTCTTCATCCCCCTCCCCATAGTCTTCATCCCCCCCTCCCCATAGTCTTCATCCCCCCTCCCTCCCCATAGTCTTCATCCCCCCTCCCTCCCCATAGTCTTCACCCCCCCTCCCCATAGTCTTCATCCCCCCTCCCCATAGTATTCATCCCCCCTCCCCATTATCTTCATCCCCCCTCCCTCCCCATAGTCTTCATCCCCCCTCCCTCCCCATAGTCTTCACCCCCTCCCTCCCCATAGTCTTCACCCCCTCCCTCCCCATAGTCTTCACCCCCTTCCTTCCCCATAGTCTTCATCCCCCCCTCCCTCCCCATAGTCTTCTCCCCCCTCCCATAGTCTTCTCCCCCCTCCCATAGTCTTCATCCCCCCCTCCCCATAGTCTTCACCCCCCCTCCCCATAGTCTTCATCCCCCCTCCCCATAGTCTTCATCCCCCCTCCCTCCCCATAGTCTTCACCCCCCTCCCTCCCCATAGTCTTCATCCCCCCTCCCTCCCCATAGTCTTCATCCCCCCTCCCTCCCCATAGTCTTCATCCCCCCTCCCTCCCCATAGTCTTCATCCCCCCTCCCTCCCCATAGTCTTCATCCCCCCCTCCCTCCCCATAGTCTTCATCCCCCCTCCCTCCCCATAGTCTTCATCCCCCCTCCCTCCCTATAGTCTTCATCCCCCCTCCCTCCCCATAGGCTTCATCCCCCCCTCCCTCCGCATAGTCTTCATCCCCCCCTCCCTCCGCATAGTCTTCATCCCCCTCATTCCCCATAGTCTTCATCCCCCCTCCCTCCCCATAGTCTTCACCCCCCCTCCCTCCCCATAGTCTTCATCCCCCCCTCCCTCCCCATAGTCTTCATCCCCCCTCCCTCCCCATAGTCTTCATCCCCCCCTCCCTCCCCATAGTCTTCATCCCCCCTCCCTCCCCATAGTCTTCATCCCCCCCTCCCTCCCCATAGTCTTCATCCCCCCTCCCTCCCCATAGTCTTCATCCCCCCCTCCCTCCCCATAGTCTTCATCCCCCCCCTCCCTCCCCATATTCTTCTCTTCTCTCCCATATTGTCCCCCTCCCCTTATCCCATATTTACTTACCTGTCTTGTAGCGTTGGCCGGCAGCACAGGGCGCACCGCGGTACTGGAGTTTCAATTTCAGGTTCCGGTTTCCGGCGGGACTGAAAGGAAGTGTGCACACTGAGCTGAGTGCGCACTTCCTTTCAGTCCCGCCAGAAACCGGAACCTGGAATTGAAGTTCCAGTACCGCGGTGCGCCCTGTGCTGCCGGCCAATGCTACAAGACAGGTAAGTAAAACTTCATATTCGCTCCATAAGACGCACAGACATTTCCCCTCACTTTTGAGCGAAAAATACGGTATATATATATAAAGTCATCACGCCCACGTCACCATGCACGCATGTCGGCGGTTTCTCACTTGATGACAAACGGGAATTACTTTACACAGATGGGGTAAGTTTGCTTGTTAATATTTTGTATATATATATATATATATATATGTACATTTTGTGTCATTGTGTCAATGTGTCATTATCTTGATAAAGACCGTGAAGGGTCGAAACGTTGATGTAGATTTATGTAGATGCTTTAATACACTATTGGAAAATCCAAGTAAGTGCTCCTGTCGTAACCTGTGTGTGTGTGTGTGTGTGTGTATATATATAGCATTTTATAATGAAAATAAATAACTACAATTTAAAAAATATTAAACTAATAAATAAACATGAAAATAAATATAATGAACACGATTCAGTACAATATTAGTAGAAAATAATTGTACTCACTATTTGAAGTGTCTGCCTGCTGTCTCCAGCCTCCTCTCTCTCCAGACACCACCAGTCTCCAGTCTTCAATCTCTGCAATCTTGACCCTTCAGGTCTCTGCAATCTAAATCTGTAATCTTTAGCCTTCGTATTTCTGCAGTCTTCAGCCTTCAGGCTGTCAGCACGACCCAGGAAACTGTGTGGTGTGCAGGAGATTTTTTTTTTTTTTTAATGTCCCACACTCCCAAACGGTGCTGACAGCCTCAGGACACAAAGCACATTCACAGTGCTCTGTGTGCTGATAGCACGTCTGAAGTATTCACCCACTCTGAAGTCCCTCTGGTGGCCGTCTGACTGCAACTAGAGGTGTTCCAAGCTTCCACTGTAAACACTGTATTTACTATGAAAATAGTGTTTACAAGAAAAAAAGGCTGCAGGGAGCTATAGCACTCACCTGAACAACCTCATTAAGCTGACGTTGTTCAGGTGACTATAGTGTCCCTTAAAGTACTGTCTTAATTTGATATGAGGTCAGGAAACCTGTAGCATTGGGTTGTTGGATAAGCATGTGGTGCTGATTGCCCTTAAGGTACAGTTTTATAGTATTGAAGGATAATTTAAGGTTGATGTGGCAAAAATAAGTGAAACCCAATATTGATTCGATCGCGATGTGGAATTCAGTGATACATTTCTTGAATACCTGAAAGGCCCGGCCGTATGTGTTCCTAGTGTTTACTGAAAGTGCGAGATGATAAATGTGACGTGCGTGATCTAACAAAGCCTCTAATCCATTATCATGTCTCGAAAAAGTGGGCAGGAGTCGCCAGTCTGGAAGTGGTGGGTATTGTCGAGAAGAAATCCTGAAAACGAAACAGAGACAGGTGATCAGCACAAGTGTTTGTGTACCCCGGAACATGAATACATGTGATAAAGAATTGACAGGTGGCCGCTACCCATGTGTGTTGTTTTAGGAGTCTCGTAATTACCAGGGATGCCGACCGGCCTTTATTGACAATATTTGAATAGTATATGTGGAACTGCACTTACTCCCACAAATCTGAGCTAGGGTGCTTGCTGAGCAGGAATCAAACACCAGATTTCCAAACATTAGTAAAGTAATAGAGGTTCAGGCACTCCTTGGTTCAAGACAGGCACTTTATTAGCTTGACAAAGACCTTTTGGGGTTGAAATGTTGCTGTTGTGGTTCCTAATAAAGTGCCTGTCTTGAACCAAGGAGTGCCTGGACCTCTATTACTTTATTGACAATATGGCATGGCACCTAATCGTGTGAACGGACCAATGTGGTCCCCAGGCAATGGCCACCGCCACGATTGGGTACAACTCAAATAAAGCTGAGGTCTTGGTGAATTTCGGGCAGTGATTTGACTGTGGTTGACCATGGTCCCCAAAGCCATTGATCTCCCTGGATGGCTGCAAAACCTGTATTTGCTGCGGCACCTGTCCACAGTGTAGGTAAGGCGTCAGAGTGGGGTGGTATGAACATGGCTCGCCCATTCCAAGAGGTGAGAAAAAGAAACTGCATGCGTAAATCAGAGCATGCGTGGTCGTCTAACGTGATACGTGAAGTGTCTGAGGTGAATTATGGAAATAGGGATAGTAGATGGGAAATTAAAGATCTATCTTGTGGAGTGATCCTCACAGCAAAATTGAGGGACCCCAGCAGTGATTGAAGTTCTTTCCGGGTGCAACAACCTTGCAGTAATTCGTGTTCGATACTTGCCAGGGTACGCTCAATTTTGTCCTAAGGGAGGCTAGCCTGCATGTGTACCGTGTCTAGTTGGATCCCCAAAAATTGTATGCTGATGTCTGGACCCAATGTCGTGTACCGGGAGACTGGGATAGTGAGGGATTCAAACAAAGCCAACATGTGTCTCAAACTACTTAAGGGGGTGTGTTGTTCTCAATTGTGAGGAAATCGTCCAGATAGTGAATAACCAAAGGACATTTACACACATTAAGTAATAACCAACACAAAGCTTCTGCAAATGTGTAAAAATATGTGGGCTACTTTTGGAGCCAAAAGTGAGACCGGTGAAGAAATAATATAAACCATGCCATTTAATGCCTTGAAGATGCCAAAGGGAAGGGTGCATGGGTAGTAACTTGAAGGCATTCACTACATCAGTTTTGCTTAACCATGCCCCTGTGCCTGCTTTAAGGATGGCCCTTATGGCATGATTGATAGTGGCGTAGTGTAGTGAAAACTCTTCGCAAGGTATGAGTGAGTTTAGGCTGGGGACCGGGGAGGAATGTGGTGCAGATAAATCAGTGATCAGTCTAGGTTTGAGTGAATTCTTCCCCGTAACAACCCCAGTGGGGTTGGTTCTCCAAGAATGTAAGGGTGGTGAAAAGAATGGACCCAACAAAAACCCTTGGTTCACCTCGGTCATGATAAGTTTATGTACCAACTGTGGATCATCTAATGTGGATTGTAGGTTGTCACATTCCAGCGTGCTGGTAGGTAAATGTATCAACCCAGTGTGAAATCCCTCAGTCAGTCCTGTGATAAGGTAGTTACTGAAATGGCGTGATGGGTGTTGTTGTAACAGTATGGTGAATAATGTGCGGTTCACGCACGTGAGATATGGTTTGGGAAACGCTTTATTTGGGCACATTGTCTTGGAATGGGCCCTGAAACAGTGGGAACCTACATGCATTAACCTGCAAGAGCTGAAACCACAATTACCCACATTAAAATTATTGCAAACTTGGGATTCGCCTAGAAATACAATACCCCTACCCAGTTTGTCTTTTAATCCTCTAGCAGGTCTTTGGAAGTCAGAAGCAGATTGGCTTTGTTAAATTTCTGCCGAGTTTTGGGCAGAAATTGGTACTATGCATTGCCGATGCACACATTGCACAAGCTGGGGGCCTGGGGCCTGAGGCCTGCTAAGTGCCTGCAGAATAGCTGTGTCCAATTTTCTCCAATCTATGCTTAAATTGAACTGAGACAGAGCCGCAGGCACGTTTGCAGAGAAGGAACGGTGGTAATCGTAAAAAGCAGTACCACCGTATTTGTGCCCCAGATCCACCATCCTGTGCATGTATGCATCCAACTCCGCTCTTTTCTCCGGGTAAACCGAGCAGTTGACACCCCTATAAATTCCAAACCCCAGCACAAATTCAGGGATGGACAATTTTGTGTTCAGCCGGGGGTCTCTAGCCCTTAGTACTACTGAAAAATCCCTGTATGCAATGGTCCTGTTCTCTAGCACATCCTGGGAGGCAATGAACAATGAGACCAGGTTAACGTCCTTGCCCTCCAGAATGTCCTAGGTGAGATTGGACCAAATGTGAGGGATTAATTGATTTGATAACTGCAATAGATTCCAAGGAATTACCGGGCATAATATTAGTGAGAGGGTGACTGGTAACCGTAGTATTAGCAGTGGTCTGATTAGCACCGCCAGCTTCCAGTTTATCCAGCCTGTCACTAATTGTGTCAATGGATGCCATAAGTAAAGTCATCATGGCGTTGAAAGCTGGTAATTAGGTCCCACTAGGGCCTCCCCCTGCCTCGGAGTTGTCGGTAGTAGTGATCAATAATCTAAACAACTCTGCCTTCCTAGCAGTAGCTGGGAAAGGGATGCAGCGTCTTCTGAGTTCTGCTGTGAGACGTGGGATGGTCCATGATCTTAGAGATGAAGGGCTATTCACATCTGTTCCAGGAACAGGGGTACCAAGCCAAGCGGGTGTGCTGGTTAGTGAAAGTTTCTCAGGGATATCAGGAGTTTGTGACATAACTGAAAAATATAAAGTGGCTTAATCAATCACCCTGTAATGAATTGGGTGGGTACTGGTGGGCTAGCTATATACCAAGCGGTGAAACAATTATGCTTTGTGAGAGTGACAGATGGATCCCTGCTAGTTGCCAAGCGGCCTGAGAGGCACGATCTATGCGTGGGCCCGAGGGGAAGTATGAGGCCACCGAACGTTGTGGCGGGGCGTTGGCCTCTCGGCAATTAAAGCATAAGAAAGAATGGGAGTGACAGGTGAGGCCCTCTCTGTGCTACATTGCGAGGCGGCTAGCTATGATTTGGCCCGAGGGACGTATACCTCAGAGGATGAGGATGAGGGTGTTGGCCTTGCGGGATCACTTGCCTGTGGATTAAGACCAGAAAACTAAGTACGAACCCCTGGTATGAACCTGTGGAAAAAGGTCTGGAATATCAGTTCACAACATCTATATTTACTTCAGTGGAATTTTAATAAGTGACTGTAATAACATTTGTAACCAGTAGGGGCAAAATCCCATGGAGTACTGGTTGAAACTCGTGCCTACGTCGTGAATTTTGATGTAATCCCCGAAAGAACTAGGGAAGGTAGAGTGTTGAAACATATGAAATGGATGCGTCCTAAGTGTAGTTTGAAAACCAAACGGTTGATCGATTTGTATATAACCGAATGATAGCGTTCATTTAATTTAAGCAAAAAATTTAAAAAATGTGAGTAGATAGGGTTAGGGAAATTTAGCCGAACGGGGTAATTTGTACGAAATGAATAAGATCTGAAATGCTGGTTCAAACAAACGGGGTCTCCTGGTCTGGTGCTTCCCTCCCTCTGCTACTCGTCGCTGGCATCCGCGCATCCCGTTTGTTTCTCAGCTCCACACCGGGTTTAACCGTAAGTCGGGCCCCGCCGTAAAGCAACTGCCACAAACTTTCTAGCTTTACTTACGGTTAAACCCGGTGTGGAGCTGAGAAACAAACGGGCGGCGCGGACGCCAGCGACAGGTAGCAGAGGCAGGGAAGCACTGGACCAGGAGACCACAAGGAAGACAGGTAAGAAAATCCGAAATGGCATTCTGAACCGGAAGTAAACGTTTCAGACTCGCCAGACCAGCAATGGTAAGGTGGGAGTGGATTGGCAGCC
Source organism: Pelobates fuscus (assembly GCF_036172605.1). Taxonomy (NCBI): domain Eukaryota; kingdom Metazoa; phylum Chordata; class Amphibia; order Anura; family Pelobatidae; genus Pelobates; species Pelobates fuscus. The sequence continues at coordinate 250,283,080 of NC_086320.1, forward strand.
CTTTTAAAGGGAATTCAAGCCCCTCCCACAACTACAGGCCAAGCCTTCAAATATGTTACATCAAATTAAAGCCCTTTCTGTCCTTTAAAAAACAGTATATTATGTGTCAGTGCAATAAATTAGTAAAATGCAAATTGTAGTTGAACGCAAATAACAAAAAAATGCAAAAAATCGCTTGTGTCATTAAGCGTAAGACAAGCTTCTGAAGCAGTGTCCTTAAGGGGTTAAAAGAGCTTAGTGGTGTACTAGCAAAACCAATAACAGATGTATTTAACCAATCATTGTTAACAGGAGTAGTCCCAGAAGATTGGAAGTTAGCAAATGTTGTGCCCATTCACAAGAAAGGTAGTATGAGGAGTCGGGCAACTATAGGACAGTTAGCCTTAATTCAGTAGTGGGGAAAGTAATAGAAAACCATGTTAACCCCTTAAGGACTGAGCAAAATGTACACGTTGTGATCAAAACAAAACGTAAACAAAAAGTTGAATTTGCGCTATATGACTATTCGATTCTTTCATATTATGTGCACCCACACTTATTATATATCATTTTATTCAGGAGAGATAGGGCTTTCATTTAACATCAAATATTTAGGTATGAAACATAATTTAATATGAATAAAATATCAAAACAATAGGAGAAAATAAGAATTTTTTATTTTATTTTTTTAGTTCTACTTGACATTTTATCTGTGAATGTCATAATACTGTTTGCTTTTACTGCAATAAAATACACATATTTGTATTCAGCAATGACTCACATGTAAAATGGTTCCCGCTATGTACAGAGCCAAATGTGGTGTACCTACACAGTTTAAGATTGAAATTTAAAATTTGTAACTGTCTACCAAATGTCAGAGATAACAGACTAATTGCTGCCAGACATAATACTAGGTTAATAAAATCTAAAAATAACAATTTTAAAAAATATATATTTTGTATTGACCTAGTATTATGTCTGGCAGCAATTATTCCGTAATCTCTGACATTTGGTAGTCCGTTACGAATTTTTGATTTCAATCTTAGGCTGTGTAGATACACCACCTTTTGCTTTGCTACTTTCTACTTGGGGTTACCCACCTTCTTTTTAGTGTATCTAATATTTGGCTCTTCCTCTGTTCTCTCTCTTGTAACCCCCTATGTACAGGTTTCATCTTGTTGTGGGAAGTTACATGGTCAAATATAGCATGTTAAATTTTTCATTTTTTTCACGTTGAAATTCGCCAGGTTGGTTATGTTGCCTTTGAGACCGTATGGAAGCCCAGGAATAAGAATTACCCCCATGATGGTATACCATTTGCAAAAGTAGACAACCCAAGGTATTGCAAATGGGGTGTGACGGTAGTAGTTTATATCGCCGTCCAGTAATTTATTTTTCCCCATAAAAGAATATTCCCAATAATCCACAGGAATGAATATCTCTGGTAACACGAAATAATCCACACATGAGCCAAGGCTTAATGCTGGAACAAGACTTAAACTGGAAGTAACAACAGCAGGTATTCAAGCTACAGTTTCTTTTATGCCCTGCTCCCATGCAGGGGAGGGACACACACGTTATCTACAGTAGTCAATAAAACAGAGGTTACAGCCCACACAAAATCCTCCCCTCTGCCTGTGATTCAATTATCTTATACAATAGAAGATGCAATTATCACAGAAAAAATATATTGTTTACAGCATATTCATAACTTCTAAAATATACATCACATGCACTTAAAAACTTATATATTCACAATCAATCCATTCAGGGGAACAACATGTAAAAAAAATGGCATGAATCAGACCAGAGGTTCAGAAGTTAGTAAAGTATCTTTTGGGGCCTGGCTGGCAGCATGGCTATCTGGCCCAAACCGGTTTTACAGAGCCCTCTATCCTGGAGACAATGGGGAAAATAATCCAATTATATCCAGGGATAGAGGCAGACTCCACTGAGCACATGCTACCAGTAAAACACAAAAGGATTCAAAAATACATAACTCCTATCATACTGAATTGAACTTATTACACAAATTTCAACTGCAGAGAAAAGGCATAACTGAAGGCACATAGGTAAATGCATACAAATCCTTCACATGGGGTATGTCCAGTCTTTTTTTTGTAGCCACTTGGTCACAAACACTGGCCAAAGTTAGTGTTAATATTTGTTTGTGTGAAAAATGCAAAAAACTAATTTGAATGCAAATTTTGGCCAGTGTTTGTGACATACCCTATTTGCAATACCTTGGGTTATCTACTATTGCAAATGGTATGCCATCATGGGGGTAACTTTCATTCCTGGGCTACCGTACGGTCTCAAAGGCAACGTAACCAACTTGGCGAATTTCAATGTGAAAAAAACTGAAACGCAAGCCTTATATTTGACTCTGTAACTTTTGGAAAATACCTTAAAACCTGTACACGAGGGGTACTATTATACTCGGGAGACTTCACTGAACACAAATATTAGTGTTTAAAAACAGTAAAACTTATCACAACAATTGTATCATCCATGTAAGTGCTATTTGTGTGTGAAAAATGCAAAAAAGTTCACTTTCAGTGACGATATAGTCATTGTAATACCTTTTACTGTTGTGAAACACTAATATTTGTGTTCAGCGAAGACTTCCAAGTAAAACAGTACCCTCCGTGTACAGGTTTTATGGTGTCTTGGAAAGTTACAGGGTTAAATATAGTGCTAGCAAATTAAATTCCCTGGACTTTTGGCCTGGGTTGTCATGCAGGACCCGCAAATTGTAATTAATAAAATGACCTAATTATGGTATATTTTGACAAAGACCTTTTCGGGTCGAAACGTTGATCGCTTTATACCAACACAAATTTCTTTGAAAGATCCTCTGGAATGCTCTCTTTATTTACTGCATGCACATATTACAAACTACAGGTAAAATGGTTACAAATCTATAGTAATACATGAGAATGTTAGCAATCCAGGAATACAGGAGGTGGAGTATCTTCCATTTTCAGTCAGTATCTGAGAGTGGTAGGTGTTTCACTGCAGGATGGAAAATGCAGTCTTTCACTGAGTTGAGTGAGGCTTGAGAGTGGTAGGTGTTTCACTGCAGGATGGAAAATGCAGTATTTCACTGAGTTGAGTGAGGCCTACATATATATTCCGTTCTACATGTATTTTGATATCAATATATATATATTTATTTATATTTATATATATATATATATATATATATATATATATATATATATATATATATTAATTTTAAAATACAGTTAGAACGAATTTACTCATATATATTTAATTTTATTTTTAAACTTCTTTACATATTTATATATATATATATATATATATATGTGTGTGTATATATATATATATATATATATATATATATATATATAAAAGCAATATCATTATACATGTATTTTGATATTAATATATTTAAGGTGATCTTGATAAAGACCCAAGGAGGGTCGAAACGTTGATTTTTGTACTTTGCACAGAATATGTATTACTTGTTGATACAGTAAATACTTGTTTTTTCCACTGAGAAGAGTCCTAGTGTGCTCCCTTCATTTTTTGATTATATATCTACGCGGGACTGCACCTAGGCAACGTATACTTTATACTTAGAAGTTTGAAGGAGAGTGCCTTGCTTACTTATTTTGGAGATATATATATATAAAAATGGAAAATAATCTTGCACTCCATATAGTAGAAATACTTGCCCGGTGCTTGTCAAGCAAAATGTAGAAAAGTTGAAAATGATAGCACTCCCAGGACTCCAACTTAAGATTTAACTTTTAATAGTTTACAAAATAAAATTAAAAAATCGACGTTTCAGTCTGCTATTTACAGACTTTCATCAGGACTAATACGTGCAGGACTGATACACACACATATATACAGAAATAAGAACAAGCAATTAACTTACCCACCACCGGAATAAACTCCCACTCCCTGTCTGTCCGGTCCAAAAAACGCGCGGGTTCCGCCGTCGGTCACGTGTGCGTACGTGACGTCATCACGTGGCGTCGGCGTCATTACCGCGTCACGTGATCGGACCGAATGCAGATTCATTGGGAGATTGTTGCTATGCGGCCAAAGTGTCCATAGCAACTAAAATCAGATAAAATAAACATAAACACAGCTCGAGGGACATTTGCATAATATGTATATTGGGTACAACCCAAACGGTCTGCCCGATCTAATGCACTATCCAATATGTGATACACATATGGCCATAAAGTACCAAGTGTAAAGGCAGAGCAGGCTTATAAATCAATCTAACGAAAAAGCAAAACAGGCATGTAAATCAAACCAGAGAGGAACTGGAAGCCAAGAAAAATAAAGAAACATAATAATATGCATGAGCTCAAGGAGAATGTGTCATGTGCACTGAGTTTAGGCATTTCAGGGTAGTTGATGACACTGGCTATCCTAAATCAAAAACCTATGTGTCTATATCCAAATATATTACAACACATTAATTAAAGAAAGCGCCACTTCAAAGCTAGGGATATATCCCAAGTGGAAATTAGAGCAAGTAAAGTATTGTATTATGGGTGAATGCCTATCCCGCTGGGTGGGCAATACTACCCATACTTTAGACTCGCCATGAAGCAGAATGAACTTAGGTCTGAACAAAATAGCTCCTAGGATTGAGCACCGCAAAAAATGCATGGAACTATTCCGTGTGGACATAAAGTGTGTATGATTCCAAACAGGAACTCTATTCTAGAACAGGGAGGATGTCAGTCCCCTAGTTAAAAGTATATACAACACAATAATATGTACAAAAGTAACAGGAGAACGAGCAATACCCTAGTTAGCAGGGTACATAGGTGCACAAATAAGTAAAGAAAAATAGGTACCATACAAATATACCCAACAATGTAACCAACTGCTAATCTAAGTCCTAAAGCAGTGTATTTGAACTATATTGAGCTCTTAAATATACAGGACAGAGCCATAGTAGGTAACAAAACTAAGGTATCATAATGACATCAGATAGTACACAACGATGCAACGGGCCTTACAGGTGACCTCTGCACCACAACACGCTGAGTCATAGAGATGGTGCCTAAACCCATTGGATGGGTACCAAACTCCCACCACAGCTAGTGTCAGGGTAAGCATATCATAGAAAAGCAGACAGTGAATACTTCTCATTCAAGCCATTGGGGTGGACAGTTTGTAATGTCCTGATCCAGTATAGCTCCCTCTGTAAGAGCATCTTTTTACGGTCACCTCCCCTTCTGGGCATGGGAACATGATCGATGGCCATCAATTTCATGGTTGGGAGAGTATGTCCTAATTCGAGGAAGTGTTTGGCAACCGGTAGTTCGGATTTATTATCCCTGTATGCCGTCCTGATGCTTGACCTATGATTACGTACTCTTTCTCTCAAGGGTAGATCGGTCTTTACGATGTAAGTTAGCCCACACGGACACACTAATTTGTAGACCACAAAGTCACTCGTGCACGTTAGACGATGTTGTATTCGATAACTAATGCCTGTGTGTGGATGGGTAAATGTTTTCCCTGGGATCATGTGTCCACAGGTTACACAATCCAGGCAACGATAACACCCCAGGTTCTGCGCCGTTTTATCCTTCAAGTAACAGTGTGTAGGGTCCGTCTTTACTAGTAGATCCTTCAGGTTTTTATTTCTTTTGTAACAGATCATTGGTGGTTGTTGGAAAATGGCCGGTAGCGTGACATCGTTTTTTAGTATTCTCCAGTTGTCGTGGATAATGTCCCTGAATTTCAATGATGATGTAGTATATGTAGTAGGAAAAACCAATCTCTTGGGCTGTGCCGTGGATGATGAAGTATCAATAGTTGTAAGGCATCTGTTGAGAGCTTTATGTAGCACACAGCTACTGTATCCCCGCTCACAGAATTTATGCCACATACTCTTGAGTTGTTCTTGAGCACTGTTAAAATTAGAATTGTTTCGCAGCACTCGGAGAAATTGAGAATACGGCAATGAATTTTTTAATGCTGTCGGATGGAAACTATTTGCTTGTAATAGCATGTTGCGATCCGTGGGTTTGGAGTACAGTGTGTAGGCCAGGCTGGAGTCCACACGTGTTACTCTGACATCCAAAAAGTCCACTGAAGATGCATCCACCACCGCTGTGAGTTCTATATTAGACGTACATGAGTTGATCTGTGCAATCATCTGTTCCACCTCCATTGTGTCTCCCTTGACTAACATAAAAATGTCGTCGATATAGCGGACGTATAATAGAATACGGTCTTTGTAGGGTTCCAAGATGTAGTTGGTCTCAAAGTTGAACATGTAACCATTAGCATACATGGGTGCCATAGCAGCACCCATGGATGTTCCTGCAATCTGTCTGTACCATTCAGATTCAAATCTGAAATAGTTTTGAGATAGAACAATGTCCAGTATTTCCAACGTGAATTCTATTGGAGGACCAGCGTAGTATGTGGACGTAGCTAGAATAGATCTCATTGCCTCAATCCCTTCTTGGTGCGGTATTACTGTATACAAGCTTTTCACATCGCAAGTCACTAGGACTATAGGTTCAGAGGGTAGCAGCATATCGGACAATCGCTTAATGAAGCTTGGAGTATCTTTAATGCACGTTGGGAGATGTTCTATGGTTTCCTTAAATAGATGGTCCAACCATTTTGCCAACGGTTCCAATACGCCCCCTATTGCAGATACAATGGGGCGTCCAGGTGGTGTCTCTCTGTTCTTGTGCACTTTGGGCAGTGTATATAACACTGGGGTTCTGGGTGCTGTTGACTGCAGGTATGCAAATAGTTCCATAGAGATGTGATTGGAGTGCAAGCCTCGCAGTAAGCAAGTTTCAATCAGATGGATCACTTGTTCCGTAGGGTCATTTGGCAACTTAAGATAAGTCGATTGATCAGAGAGTTGTCCCAAAATTTCGGAGCGGTAATCAGAATAGTTTTGAATGACAATACCGCCACCCTTGTCAGCTGGCCTAATGACGATGGTCTTGTCACTAGCCAGTGACTTGATTATTGCTCGATCTTTTTGTGTGCAATTGGAGTGGTGTGGGGAACTTTCTTTCAGATGGTCAGATGACTCTTTGTGCACTGAACGTAGAAACGTCTTAATAGAAGCCTGATTGGGCATGGGATCAAATGTACTCTTCTTCTTAAATTGAGCAGACCTGGTAGAGTAATCAGTGGATTTACTCCAAGCTTCATTAAGCGATTGTCCGATATGCTGCTACCCTCTGAACCTATAGTCCTAGTGACTTGCGATGTGAAAAGCTGATAGACAGCCACTAGAGGAGGACTTTACCCTGCAAGGTTATTATTGCATTTTTTTACAAAAGGATGGTGAGAGTTGGCACCCAGACCACTCCAATGGGCAGAATGATCTGGGTGCCTAGAGTGTCCCTTTAATGTGCATAAGTGCGAGATAATGCATCTTGGACGTAAAAATCCAAGGGCAGAGTACAGAATATTTGATTGTCCTAACCTCCACATCTGAGAAAAGGGATTTAGGGGTAATTATGTCAGATGACTTAAAGGTAGGCAGACAGTGTAATAGAGCAGCAGGAAATGCTAGCAGAATGCTTTGTTGTATAGGGAGAGGTATTAGCAGTAGAAAGTGGGAAGTGCTTATGCCATTGAGACCTCACTTGGAGTATTGTACGCAGTACTGGAGACCGTATCTCCAGATGGATATTAATACTTTAGAGAAAGTTCAGAGAAGGACTACTAAACTGGTTTGTGGATTGTAGGAGAAAGGTTGAAGGAACTTAACATGTATAGCTTGGAGGAAAGACGAGATGGGGGGATATGATAGGAACATTTAAATACATAAAGGGAATCAACATGGTAAAGGAGGAGACTATTTTTAAAAGAAGAAAAACTGCCACAACAAGAGGGCATAGTCTTAAATTAGAGGGCACAGGTTTAAAAAAAAAAAAAAAAAATCAAGAAGTATTACTTTACTGAGAGGGTAGTGGATGCATGGAATAGCCTTCCAGCTGAAGTGGTAGAGGTAACACAGATAATGAGTTTAAGCATGCATGGAATAGGCATAAGGCTATCCTAGTTATAAGATGAGGCCAGGTACTAATGAAAGTATTTAGAAAATTGAGCAGACTAGATGGGCCAAATGGTTCTTATCTGCTGTCACATTCTTGGTTTCTATGAGTATAGACTGACACTACCTTTTGGAGCAGCCATTTTCGTTTACTTATAGAGTACAATATGATGAAAATTGGTCATATTTTAGACTTTGAAGCACATTGTTGGAAGAAGCCAGATGTTATGTCATCTTTTAGGATTTAGATTACAATTTTATTTTATTTTTGAGGATTTACAAACAACCCTTCCTTTTAATTGTTCAGAGATGTTGAATTAATTTCTTTTAAATTATAGAACTCCCTGCTTTCTCCCTAAGAGGATGAAGCAAGAGGAGTGGCTTGCTGTTAAAATGTGAAATCTTTTATATCTTTTTAGTGGCATTAACATAGAAAATAAAGTTGACTATTAAATCAAAACTTTACTTACAATTAGTGATGTACCGAACTGTTCGCCGGCGAATAGTTCCTGGCGAACATAGCGTGTTTGCGTTCGCCACGGCAGGCGAACACATGCGTGGTTCGATCCGCCCTCTATTCGTCATCATTGAGTAAACTTTGACCCTGTACCTCACGGTCAGCAGACACATTACAGCAAATTAGCAGCAGACCCTCCCATCTCTTGTACAGCATCCATTTAAGATTCATTCTGAAGCTGCATTCTTAGATAGAGGAGGGAAAGTGTAGCTGCTGCTCATTTGATAGGGAAATGGATAGCTAGGCTAGGGTATTCAGTGTCCACTACAGTCCTGAAGGACTCATCTGATCTCTGCTGTAAGGACAGCACCCCAAAAAGGCCTTTTTAGAGCTAGAACATCAGTTTGCTTTTTTTTTTGTGTGTGTAATGTAATTGCAGTTGCCTGCTTGCCAGCTTCTGTGTCAGGCTCACAGTGGATACTGTGCCCACTTGCCAAGTGCCACCACTCATATCTGGTGTCACAATAGCTTGCATTTAAAAACACATTTTTTTTTCACTGTAATAGATTGAATAGTAGTTATTTGTCTGCAAGCGTCTGGGTGTCAGGCCTTCAGCGTGTACTTTGCCAACCTATGCCAGTCCACTTTGCCACTCATATATGGTGTCACAATAGCGTGCTTTTAAAAAGAAAAACAGTTTTTCACTGTAAGCTAATAGCAGTCAGTGTCCTTCAAGTGGGTGTCAGGACTTCAGCGTGTACTCTGCCAACTTCTGCCAGTCCACTTTGCCACTCATATCTGGTGTCACAATAGCGTGCCTTTAAAAAGAAAAACAGTTTTTCACTGTAAGCTAATAGCAGTCAGTGTCCTTCAAGTGGGTGTCAGGCCTTCAGCGTGTACTCTGCCAACCTCTGCCAGTCCACTTTGCCACTCATATCTGGTGTCACTATAGCGTGCATTTAAAAAAAACCAAAAAACTTTTTTCACTGTTATAGATTGAATAGCAGTTGCTTGTCTTCAAGCGGGTGTCAGGCCTACAGCGTGTACTCTGCCAACCTCTGCCAGTGCAGATGGCCACTCATATCTGGTCTCACAATAGCTTGCACGCATAGTACCACTAATCCAAAAAAAAAATTACAGGCAGAGGCAGGCCACCCCGCATGGGCCGTCGTGGTGCTGTGATTCCCTTTTGCCCTAGAATAATGCCCAATTTTCAGAGGCCATGTACCCTGAACTTGAAAAGTTCTGAGGACATAGTTGACTGGCTAACACAGGACACCCAATCTTCTACAGCTTCCGCTCGGAACCTTGACGCACCATCCTCCTCCAGCTTAGCTTTGGGCACCTCTCAAGATACCACTCACCCGCCTGCCGCCACCACCAACACTAGCACCACAGCCGCTTCACTTTATCTGTCAGAGGAGTTATTAACACATCCGTTTGAAGAAATGAGTGATGCGCAACCATTATTGCCAGAGGATGTAGATAACAGGGATATGTCTCAGTCAGGCAGCATTACACACATGGACGTACGGTGTGATGATGATGTTGTACCTGCTGCTGCTTCCTTTGCTGAGTTGTCAGATACAAGTGAAGCGGTTGATGGATGTCACGTGGGTGCCCGCTCGGCAAGAAGAAGCACAGGGCGAAAGTTCAGATGGGGAGACAGAGGAGGAGGAGGAGATGAGTTGGGAGCAGGGGGAGGTCGTCGCAAGGAGCTAGTGGCATAGTCAGACAGCATGCATCGGCACCCGGGGTCAGCCCGACAGCACGCCAATCAACGCATGCTGTGTCCACCACCAGAATGCTGTCATTGCAGAGCTCATCAGTGTGGCATTTTTTTGTGTGTCTGACTCTGACAACAGCGATGCCATTTGCAACCTGTGCCAAAAGAAACTGAGTCGTGGGAAGTCCAACACCCACCTAGGTACAACTGCTTTGCGTAGGCACATGATTGCACATCACAAACGCATCTGGGATCAACACATGAGTACAAGCAGCACACAAACTCAAAGCCGCCATCCTCCTCCTGGTCCAGCATCTTCAGCCACGTCAACCACTGCTGTCCTCCTTGCCCCTTCTCAACCATCCGCCACTCCGTCTCTCGCAGTTTACGCTCATCTGCCCACAGTCAGGTGTCTGTCAAGGACATGTTTGAGCATAAGAAGCCAATGTCAGAAAGTCACCCCCTTGCCCAGTGTTTGAAAGCTGGCTTGTCTGAACTATTACACCAGGACGAGGACTAAGGTCCTTACCACCTAATGAAATAAACAAAGGTATAGTTAATCTTTCAGGGTTTCCTTTATCTAATTTAGAAATACAAGTCCTAGAGAAAGGGATTAAGTTTGCCCCAAATGAGGGGATTAATTATTTTGAGTTGTATATAGATTTTAAAAAATTTGTGAGAGAACTTACTGTCAAGAGACATTTTTTGAAACAACGCAGTACCCCTCATGTGGGTGTTGATGGTACGGTAACAAAACATGACCATTTCAAAAGGAAGTGCCATTTATATCCAGTATTTAATAAAGGGTCACATTTAGAAACCTTTGAAGCAATGGTGGAGAAAGAACTTATTAAAAAATTAATTAATAAAAAAAGAGATAACTTAACATATCAGGAAAGATCTTGCCTTAAAACTATGATGAAAAGAGATGATATTGTTTTTAAGGAGGCAGATAAAGGAGGGGCAATAGTTATTATGAGTAGGACTTATTATTTACAAGAATCTTCAAATATCCTTAATGATCAAGTGACACACAGGAAACTCAAGAATGATCCAACTAAACAATTTAACAAAATTTTAAAAACTATATTGATCAAAGCGGTTGCTGATCAAGTGATTTCTCAAAAAAATCTAGACTTCCTCCTAGAAAAGAATCCTATGATTCCAATTTTTTATTTTTTGCCCAAGATTTACAAAAATTTATTTTTTCCCCCTGGCCGTCCAATAATTAGTGGTATTAACTCTATAACGGCAAATCTCTCAGCCTTTATTGATTCATATTTACAGAAGTATGCACAAGAAGCTTTATCATATGTGAGAGAAACTAAATCTCTCTTACAAGAATTAGAAAATATTGAATGGCGAGATGAATATAGTTGGGCGACTCTGGATGTTACGTCCCTATATACAGTAATTCACCACAATCAAGGAATCAAAGCCATTCGTTATTATATGGATCAAGATAAGACCATTTCTGATGACCTTAAGACATTTATAATTAAAGGGGTTCAATTTATTCTTGAACAGAATAATTTTTTCTTTGAGGGTTTGTTTTATTTACAAATTAGAGGAACCGCCATGGGCACCAGGTTTGCCCCCAGCTATGCAAGCACATTTATGAGGAAATGGGAGGACCATTGTGTGTGGGCTGGTCATGGCTGGGGGGCATCCCTGGTGCTCTGGCGGCGATACATCGACGACGTGATTATAATTTGGGATGGTGATAAGACTTCTTTCGATATTTTTTCAACATATTTAAATGACAATAATTTAAATTTAATATTCACTCCGACATGGGAGAAGAAATCCATTATTTTTTTGGACGTAGTCCTGTTTAATGAGCAAGAGAAAATACATACTAGATGCTATTTTAAGCCAACTGATGGCAATAGTTATGTACATAAGACTAGCTGCCACCACCAACCGTGGCTTAGAGGAATAGCCAAAAGCCAATTAACTAGAGTCAAACGTAATTGTTCCAAACCCCAAGAATTTCAAATTCAGGCGGGCCATATTAAGCAAAAATTAATTAAACAAGGTTACAATAAAAACAGTATAGAGAAGGAAATGAGAATTATTGGTACTGGTAAGAGAGAGGATCTATTGAGGGACACTAATAAATCTAAGGGCAATGTTACACACAAATTTGATTTAGCATTTAAGACAAGATTTAACACTCATCATAACGAAATTAAGAAAATATTTCGAAAGCACTGGCCTATTCTTCAAAATGATCCTGTAATGGGACAATTGTTGCCTAACAACCCAAGAATGATTTATAGGAAAAATAAAAATCTTAAAAACATGCTAGCGCCAAGTTATATCAAGCCTATTAATAAACCAATCCCGATTACCACCATTAAGGGCTTTAGAGGTTGTAGAAGCTGTGTGGCATGTAGTACAGCCTCCTTATCTTATTCCAATACTTTCCAAAGTACCATTACAGGGAGATCTTTCCCAATTAGGTCCTTCATTGGCTGCCGCACGGACTTTGTGATATATCTGCTGCAATGTCCGTGCGGCAAGCAATACGTGGGACGCACCAAGAGATTGTTAAACGTTAGATTTATGGAACATTTAAATAATATAAAAAAAATTCTCACTACCCACTCGGCTCCATTGCACTGTCAATCGTGTCCTTCATTTAATTTTAAGAATTTTTTATGTAAAGGCATTGAACATATCCCCCCCCATTGGAGGGGGGGAGATAGATTAAAACGACTTCGCCAGAAACAAACTTATTGGATACATTGTTTACAGACACTGGAGCCGAAGGGGTTAAATGTGGATATTGATTTGGTTTGTTTTCTCGAACATTAGAGATTTATTGTATTAGTATTGTATTATTATTTTAGTTATGTGGAGTATTTATGTTGTTTATGTTCATTATATATTATTTATTATTAATGTTTTTTATGTATTATTATTAGTGATTCATTTGAGTTTATGTTAAGATTATTATTACTCTTTACCACTTAGGCATTAGATTAGAGTTTTTATAAATAATCAAATATAGGCATTTAATAAATTGAATGTGAAGTTAATCAAAATATTGGTGTCATTCAGACACATGTTTTATATATTTTTTATATTGATACTCTTTTTTTCTTTCCAATGTTGAGTGTTAGTTGCAATATACTGACACTTTTTTTCCAAGTATAGTAATTTGCCAATTGCGCATGTGTATACACGATTATGGGGACTCACGGAGGCCAATATACTTTTGGACGCGAAGATACCGCTGAAACGCACGGAAGTACAAGTTGGAACGCAGACGTCACTTCCGGTGACATTTAAAGACTCGAAAAGCGGGAAAGAATATAACGATCAGCTGTGAGTCAGCAAGTTGATGATCAATCCGGAACCAAGCTTGAACACACCCACCACACCACCAATAGGATTAAGAGTAGTCTTATATATTGGGACTGCGGGATGAGGGAGAGTACAGCGGGAATTTTTTCTTGTATGGAAATTGTTGATTTTGTATGATTATTTTAACCTAAGAGGTCCCTGATGAAGTTCTGATTGAACGAAACGCGTTGGACCAGTGCCTTTTATTTTATCAAAGAATAAAATATCTATTTTTCTACCATACTTATTGTTCCTGCTCTCCTTTTGGTTTCCGGATTTTTTTTGTACCCATTGCATCCAGTGGATCCAGTGTGTGACCCGCCTACAGGAGTAGGTGGTGGTAATTTCAAAGCAAATTCTCTATCTACATCTTGTGAGTGCACCTGATAACGTGTCCGTTATAACAGACTTGTAACAGTCTTCACTATGTTTGATTATTTTTTTTTTATAGGTTCAGACAGCGTCTTCCCCTTTCTGTGTATCCATTTGTTCTATTAGGCACCTATGTGGAAAGTTACTGTCGGGAAGCTGTCAATAAGTTGAGTTTGTTTTTATACATATATTTTTTGTACAGACTATTAGTGTGTGTGTATTGAACTATTAGCCCGCCAGCTTTTACCATACAAGCTGGTGGAGTCTGAGGCGTTCAAAAAATTTGTGGCTATTGGGATACCGCAGTGGAAGGTACCCGGCCGAAATTTATTTTCACAAAAGGCAATCCCCAACCTGTACTCAATTGTGCAAAAGGAAGTAATGGCATGTCTGGCACACAGTGTCGGGGCAAGGGTCCATCTGACCACTGATACCTGGTCTGTAAAGCATGGTCAGGGCAGGTATATCACCTACACTGCGCATTGGGTAAACTTGCTGACGGCTGCCAAGCATGGAATGTGTGGCTCTGCAGAGGAGTTGGTGACACCGCCACGACTTGCAGGCAGGCCTGCTGCCACCTCCTCTACTCCTCCTACTCCATCCTCTTCCATAACCTCCTCAGCTGAGTCCTCTTCTGCTGCTGCGTCTTGCTCCACATCAACGGCACCCCCGCCCAGCTCCCCAGGTACTATTCCACATCCCGGATACGGCAGTGTCACGCCGTCTTGGGTTTGACTTGCTTGAAAGCAGAGAGTCACACCGGACAAGCACTCCTGTCCGCCCTGAACGCACAGGTGGAAAAGTGGCTGACTCCGCAGCAACTGGATATCGGCAAAGTGGTTTGTGACAACGGAACAAATTTGTTGGCGGCATTGAAGTTGGGAAAGTTGACACATGTGCCGTGCATGGCGCATGTGTGTAATCTGATCGTACAACGCTTTGTGCATAAGTACACAGGCTTACAGGATGTCCTGAAGCAGGCCAGGAAGGTGTGTGACCATTTCAGGTGTTCCTACACGGCCATGGCGCACTTTGCAGATATCCAGCGGCGAAACAACATGCCAGGGAGGCGCTTGATTTGCGACAGCCCGACACGTTGGAATTCAACACTCCTAATGTTCGACAGTCTGTTCCAACAACAAAAAAAGCTGTTAATTAATATTTGTATGGCCGGGGTGCTAGGACAGCATCTGCGGAGCTGGGAATTTTTTTGCCACGTTACTGGACGCTCATGCGCAATGCCTGTAGGCTCATGCGTCCTTTTGAGGAGGTGACAAACCTAGTCAGTCGCACCGAAGGCACCATCAGCGACATCATACCATTTGTTTTCTTCCTGGAGCGTGCCCTGCGAAGAGTGCTGGATCAGGCCGTAGATGAGCGTGAAGAAGAAGAAGAAGAGTTGTGGTCACCATCACCACCAGAAACAGCCTTATCAGCATCGCTTGCTGGACCTGTGGCAACGCTGGAAGAGGATTGTGAGGAAGAGGAGTCAGAGGAGGAATGTGGCTTTGAAGAGGAGGAGGAAGACCAACCACAACAGGCATCCCAGGGTGCTCGTTGTCACCTATCTGGTACCCGTGGTGTTGTACGTGGCTGGGGGGAAGAACATACCTTCATTGAGATCACTGAGGAGGAGGAACGGGAAATGAGTAGCTCGGCATCCAACCTTGTGCAAATGGGGTCTTTCATGCTGTTGTGCCTGTTGAGGGACCCTCGTATAAAAAGGCTGAAGGAGAACAACCTGTGCTGGGTGTCCACACTACTAGACCCCCGGTATAAGCAGAAAGTGGCGGAAATGTTACCGAATTACAAGTCGGAAAGGATGCAGCATTTGCAAAATAAATTAAAAAGTATGCTTTACACAGCGTATAAGGGTGATGTCAAAGCACAACGGGAATCTAACAGGGGAAGAGGTGAAAGTCATCCTCTTCCTCCCACGATCACGCCGGCAAGGACAGGATGCTTTAAAGACGTGTTGTTGATGGAGGACATGCAGAGCTTTTTAAGTCCTACGCATCGCCACAGCCCTTTGGTTTCCACCCTCAGAGAATGACTCGACCGACAGGTAGCAGACTACCTCGCCTTAACTGCAGATATCGACACTCTGAGGAGCGATGAACCCCTTGACTACTGGGTGTGCAGGCTTGACCTGTGGCCTGAGCTATCCCAATTTGCGATAGAACTTCTGGCCTGCCCTGCTTCAAGTGTCCTGTCAGAAAGGACCTTCAGTGCAGCAGGAGGTATTGTCACTGAGAAGAGAAGTCACCTAGGTCAAAAAGTCTAGATTACCTCACCTTTATTAAGATGAATGAGGGATGGATCCCGAAGGGACTGACAGTGGGCGATACATTCGACTAAAAAAGGCCTGATGAGATGAGCTGCCTTGGGCTAAAAATGGTCCACACGCTGCTGTATTTTAGCTCTGAATGCCGGTTGACTTGCGTGACTTATCCGCCACCAACTAGGGTTCAAGCCGCAATGTTTTAGGGCACTTTCTGCCTGGGAAACAAACATCAATTTTTCTGGCCGCTGCTACTGCAGCGGCTGCAACAATACCTAATTTTTCAGGCATGTGTACATGCCTAATTTTTCGGGCCTTTGGTGCTGCACTGTGGCTTCAAAAACCAAACAAAAAAAAAGGCACATAACATGGATTAAACTGATAGGAGTGGTGTGATAAGTAGTACTATTCCTATCTGTTGGCACATTAGATTGCACGCGCAGTGCCCCAAATTTGAAGTAGGAGGACCGACCAAGCATCTTTTTCCATCTCCCGGTTCCTAAAATCGATGCCATATACACGTCCCCTGATAGGGCGCCAGCTCGTTATTCTCTTGGGCACCAGCTCGTTATTCTCTTTTTCACTTCACTAGGGACACTTTACTGCACTATGGGCACTTAGACCCACTCTTTGTCTTGCACACTGTTATTCCTAGCCAGCATCTGTGATGGGAAATCAGGCAGTCATCTAAACGTTTAGATTGAGCTTTAGCTTAGAACACCCTTGAAGGTGTTTAAGGAGATTAGGGCTAGTTTAGAGGATTCTTCTTAGACCTCTCTGAGTCTTTATAGCCCTTCTACCTATCCAGCATTTCTGGAAACTAGCTAAGAGAAAGGGTGGATGTGTGTCTGTGATACATTTAACTTTATATCACCTTATTGACACTTTTTATGACAGCATCACTCCGGTCTCCATACTCTCTGCCTATACCCATCTATTTAGAGGGAATTTCCTTGCCCCTGGCAATATTATATAATCGGTAATAGTATTACCATCATTACAAAATTAGCCACTATAGGGGAATGAGTATAGTATCCCTTTGTTATTTATAAATAATACAATAAAGACTTTTGTCCATTACTCAATTTACTTTAACAAAGGGTACTAACCACGGTATTAGGAAGCATTACTCTGCTTTCCCTTTCTCCCTCTATTATACACCTATCCTCACTAGGATTTGTAGGTATCACTTTATTATAGTTGTCTAACCTTTTCCTATGCTAGTTTTAGATCTCCTTCTTGGGAGATTTTTTTCAGTTTATTAGCATACTTTCAGGGACCCTTGGTGTTGTACGTGGCTGGGTGGAGGAAGAGACCTTCAATGACATCAGTGAGGACAAGGAACGGACATGGCTAGCTTGGTATCCAACCTTGTGCAAATGGGGAGTTTGCGGTTTTGCAAATGGACTGTTTGCGGTGCGTTAAACGTGGAGTTCGGTCTGTCACTGTGAAGCGGGCGTAACCCTTACACTACCTGATCGATACAACATCATACAGTAGGTGCCCCCCTCATTATTTTTATGGCCCCCACACAGTCCCTATTCTGCTCTGTGTCAGTGTGTATCAGTGTCCCTGAGGACAGGTGTCAATCCATATCTGCTAAGTGGCCCTATGTAGGGGGAACAGTCCCTATTTTGCTCTGTGTCAGTGTGTATCGGGGTCTCTGAGGTCAGGTGTCAATCCATATCTGCCAAGTGACCCTATGTAGGGGGAACAGTCCCTATTCTGCTCTGTGTCAGTGTGTATCAGGGTCTCTGAGGACAGGTGTCAATCCATATGTCAAGGTGTCAATATGTCATATGTCAGGTGTCAATTCATATCCATTTTGATTTAGGAATGTTAGGTGATGTATGCCCTTTATGGATTAAAACCAGACTCTGCATCAACTGTGTAATTTTCCATGGGAGTTTTGCCATGGATCCCCCTCCGGCATGCCGCAGTCAAGGTGTTAGTCCCCTTGAAACAACTTTTCCATCACTATTGTGGCCAGAAAGAGTCCCTGTGGGTTTTAAAATTCGCCTGCCCATTGAAGTCTATGGCGGTTCGCCCGGTTCGCGAACGTTTGCGGAAGTTCGCGTCCGCCGTTCGCGAACCGGAAATTTTGTGTTCGCAACATCACTACTTACAATTAGAGAAATTGCATGATACAGCGTAGAGAGATGATTTGTCTGTGGGTTTGTGCAGTCATGAATGAAGATTTTGTAAGTTGTTTTTAAAAGCTATTGTGTTTACTCAAAACTTTTTTCAGATTTTTTTTTTTTCTATGGAATTTGGGGATTTTTTTTTCTTTTTTTTCTTTTTTCTTTTCCATCACATACTAGACAAATAATACCAAGTGAATAGCTTTTACTGCAACAAAACAAAGTTGCTGTTTAGAAAAGTAAGAAGAATATGATAAATAATGCGATAAAGGATGGTCTACTGACTATTTTTCAAATGCTGGATGTTCAGAGTAAAACTAGAATTTAGTTTTTTACAGCTAATTAAAGATTACAATCATTTCAAGTAAAATTGTGTATAGATGTTTGTATGTGAGATATAGAATAATCTTTTACAATGTTGTATTCAGCATTTTATTATTATTATTATTATTATATTGTTTATATCCATGAAGTAATTTTAAAAGTCTACCCTCTTTCTCTGCTTTTTCTTTTACACAATTTTCTGGAGTTTGGTAAATATTTGGAGGAGTTTCTCTACTATCTAGCACATCTAAACCCCAAAGGAGGAGAATGTTTTTTTTTTCTTGTTTTTTTTCTTGGTTACCTATCCGGATGTTAAGGTGCAACTACCCACTGCTTTCTACTGCCACTTAAATAATGGAAACAAACTTGCATGAAGAAAACAATTTAAATAATACATACTTTCTAGGACAGTGGTTTTAAAACCTAGTTATATAGTAACACAAGCAGTCTAAGTGTTGCCATTTTACATTTACATGTCTACTGTTTATTTCTTGTATGGTCATAAGTTGTCATTGCAAAGTACATAAAATTGTGACGCAATCATCTGATGAAGACAATGAAGGGACACTATTGTCACCAGAAGAACTACAGCTGAATATAGTTGTTCTGGTGTCTATAGCCCAACCCTGCAGGCATTATAATGTAAATGCAGTGTTTGCAAAGCTTCCCAGGGACACTCACAATCAGACAGCCACCAGAGGTGCTTCCTGGATCAGTGCTTCATGCTTTGAATGGAGACACCTAACCATCCCCATAAAGATGCATTGCTTCAATGCATCTCTATGAGATGTTGATTGGCGCATGGTGGCATATTAGTCTCCCAATGCTTTCCTATGGTAAAGCATTGAATTGGCAGATAACTCACCTTTTTCACTGGAAAGAGGAGGCAAGGGGGTGTTTTTACACATATAGTGTGTTTACACATATAGTGTCAGGAATATACATTTGTATTCCTTACACACTATAGTGTTCCTTTAACATATTGTAGCATTCAGGTCATGCTGAACTTGTTTCCCCCCTCCCCCTCCCCTCTCTTTTGTTTTCAATAGTATTTGTGTTATACTATACTGAATTTATATTATATATAAAGTTAGCAATCAAACAAAAATGCCTAAACTCACCCTGGCAGATCATTGCAAATGTGTATGTTAAAGCAGCAACAATCTGAATGGCACCTTGTAGAACCAATAACACAATTTTTGCCACTAGTAATTTGTTGTAAATAAGTAAACTTGTGTGGGAGGTGAGGTTTACAACTGATGTCTTATACTACTAGCCAGGTCCTACATTATTATCCATAGCATCAGGGGTGAGATTTTTACTTCCAATGGCAGCTAGTGAAAATGTTGAGCCCTGACGGGCTGTTTGGGAGCAACCTTAGTGGATAGAAGGAACATTTCAATCATATTTATAATACAGTTTATAAGAACTGCAGCATTGTATTAGTTAATAGGTGGGATACAAGTTGGTGATTTATTTATTTTTTTTAATTTTATTTATTTATTTATTTATTTTTTCTTGTCTTGATATCCAATTTCTTCATAGCCATGCAGGGTAAAAAATGAGGTAAAGGACCTGCGTCTTCTTTGCGCAGAAGATGAGCAAAGCAGGACATGTTGGATGACCGCATTTAGGCTTTTGAAGGTAATGCCATTCATGAAATTACTCCTGGTAAGGACAATTTAAAAAAAAAAATTGCAAGTCTGTCTTGCTGTCTCTTTGGCTGCTTTTTTCATACCACCTCAAAGGGATATAAATCTGCATACAGTTATACATAACACAGTGATATACTCCAGCCATAGTTACCTAATTTGTTAACCAGTTTGGTAAGAGTTTTCTAAATGTACACATACCCCTTTCTCTCTCTCTCTCTCTCTCTCTCTCTCTCTCTCTCTCTCTCTCTCTCTCTCTCTCTCTCTCTTTCTTTTTCTTCTTCTCTATTTAGGTTCAAGTGATCTAACAATTATACAATTCTTTTAGTTAGCTTAAATGCTTATTTAGGTATTCTATGTAATACAAAGGTACACAGGAAAAGACTCACTTTTGAAGGATGGGGAATCTACCCTTATCCTATCTAACACACACTGTCAATAAACCATACAAAGTGAAAGGGACACTATAGGCGCCCAAACCAAGATCAACGCTGGAACTGGGTGAGTTTATGAATGTTTTTATTTTTATTTTTTAAACCTTTATATTCTAAGGGGGTGGAGGTGGAGACGGGTGGGACATGAGGGCACTATATTAGAAATCCATCTATGTATTCCTAACACTGTAGATCCCCTTTAATAAAATGTATAAAAATAGATCGAGAAATAAATATCTTTCCACATATATCATCTAGAGGACCTTTTGAGTGTCTACTGCTAAGCATATACATACGGGTATTGGGAGGACCAAACTATTAATTTAAACTTTATTTGTATTATTACATTAGTCTGTCCCAAAACCTATATTAAAATTAGTCTTACTTTGTTATCCATTATGTTGACCAAAATGTACTGGTGGAAAAAGTTGAGTAGTGTGTAATCATAGAGCCAATTCTGAGGGTTATCCAAAGTTAAGGTAAAAAGTGATTTGGTAGTATATTGCAGCTCACAGGAAATTGTGTTTCGATTCAATTTCATTATTTAATAGACATCTGGAGCTGGATGAATCTATCTAACAGTGGGAATACAGTACTTTAAAATATAAAGCCTGCACTATTCACTGGCAATTTGCCATTTAAAGAAACATAGCACGGCAACCTTTATTGAAATATTAATAGCTATGTTTAGAGGCTGATCAAGCTCCCAAACGATACTTGAAATAATTATACCAAAAGGTATCTAAGTATCTACATTCTGTTTGTTGGTTTCCACAATGAATATAAATTGATCCTTTCCTTAGAAGCATGCTAGATTTAAAGAGTTCTTAAAGGGACACAGTAGCACCCAGATCACTTCATCTCAATTATGGGGGCAAGGTACCATTTCCTCCCATGTTTTATCCCTGCAGCTGAAAGCATTGCCATTGTGCGGTCACTCGGCCACTAGAGGCGCTTCCAAGGAAAGAGCAATGTAAAACACAGAGACACTAGTCTGTCAGTGATTTTATATGGGAAAGCATTGCATTGACCAATAGTCATCATGCATTGATCATCAATCTCTAATATCTCAGCCAAAGAGGCAGGGCCAGCCATGGAGACAGTCACTGTGAGGTTGAAAATGTAAATAAAACAAATATATTTATTTTTTCTCCTGCAGGTAGAGTTCTGGGACCTAAAAACTAAACCTAAAGTTTAGTATTGGGTATATACATTTGCATTCATAATGACGTAGTGTTCCTTTCTGGTTTCAAGTCTAAGAATTAGTACCCCGATTGACATTACACTTCCAAACCCAGCTTTCCAAATAACCATCCATTCCCTAATCATTCTAAGCACTAAATCTCCCTATATGTATAGGTGTGCTGGTACAGTGATTTAATGGTCAGACACACGTTTTGCCGCTTCTAAAAGCCGCTTCATCAGGGACAACTGCTGATCTAAAGCCTCTGTTTTGTGGCTAATTCAAAAAGAAAAGAGCAGGGATAATGTGTACATGAAGTTCCTCCCATCCCGTAATTAAATGTGGGCCTTCCCTAATTAGTCTTTGTGGCGGACCGCCTGGTACCCCAACTGGGTACCTCTGCCAAACACGCTTCCTAACTATTGCCGGGACACCATCAGCACTTCAACCCCTAGCCGCCACAGCTTGGCTGGTATCTCGCCATTGCTTCCCACCCTTGACCAGTGTCCTGGATCCAGCTCCCAGTGGTCAAAGCCCTCCTACAGAGAATATCGCAGGTATTGCCTCCCCCTCCACACACATTTGTCGAGACATAATGCTGGGAGTAGATCTGTTTAATGCAGGCAAGCACTCACAATTTATACAAACCGTAAACTCCTCCCCTGTGCCTGAGAGATAATTGAGTCAGGAACTGTACAAACTCAATTATCTCCACGTACAGAAAAATACAACAATTTACAACACCCCCCAAATTATCCCCAAAAATACATGATCGGAGTGCCTATCATATCTAAAAAGCACTCGGATATGTTTGGTGGTTTGGATTTGCCTTGGCATACGAGTGGTGGCCAGCCAGCCGAACACTTAGGATACATAGTGTGAAAGTGATGATTGAGGTGTCAGGAGAGGTCAATAAGGTTAACAAGCCCAGAGGTCGTCCGCAATTCGTGTGTTTGTTTGGTTCCCGAACAGAAAGGGAAACCACACAAAACAAGTACATTAAAAGGCTGTAACATAGACCATAGTCCTTGGGCAGGAGGCTAGCCAGCAGGCTCCTCCAGGAGCTTGTGGCAGAGGCATCTTTGCCACACCACAAAATCCAAAGTTTTTGGCATCCCCACAGTGTTCCATCTTCATATATCTGACATTGCGTGTTTCTCTAATCACTCTCACTGAGCAAATATATTCTCCAGAATCCTGATCTTAAAGGACCTGAAGTACTAAGTAGTGTAATAAAATTGTAAATTTCGGAATTCTGATGTTACTCCTGTACAAAGCCCAACATTGTTTTAACAATTTTGCTTAAAATTGTGTGTATAGTCACTCGTATCCGAGGGATGGAGCTGTAAAGAGCTTTAACATCCAAGCTGCATAATACATTTTAATGGATTCTGAAGATATACAAATGCTACAGGGTTCCAGAGGCTAATTTCTACAAAGGAGCACAGAACACAGCATACACTTACATTTTGTCTAATATTATTGTTATCGTACACAGTTAGTCCTTCTGCATATTTGGTGCTTTTTTTAACCTAAGGTGGATTGTAAAATGTTGCTATAGTGGGAGATAGACAGTCAAATTCATATTTCATAAGGCCATTGTTCAAGCGCTCTAGAAGTATGTCTTTCAACTGTTGCAAGGAAGATGCAGTTAATTAAATATCATACTTTCCTCTGTGCTGTTTAATAGGAGCACAGTAATTTCAACATAGTTACCTCCATTGTCAGAGGATTTTATTAGTATATTATGGTTATTTTGTAGGCCCTTCCATGTTAGATTGTGTGGGGATATTTATGGGGTGAAAATATTTTCATAAAAATTATCAAAAATGTATTTAATAATTTTATTATATCAGATTTATATCGAGAATTACCCACTATTTAATTCTCTTAGATCATAGAGAACGATCATTATGATAATTTTTACACCATACAATAAATCACAATTTTTTTATAAAAATATAATTCATTGTGACAATAATAATAAAATAATTATATGTAACATGCATGATAATAATCAGTGAGTATTTAGTATAACATTGGTATACAAAATATGGCAATGGTTTAAACAAATCCAGCGGCTAAGAGCAACCAACTGTCAAGACTTAACAATTTATGATCGGGTACTTCACACACAAAAAAAAAAAAAAAAACTAACTTCACAGAACTTCATCAGAACACACAGCACAGCGAAAAGTCATAAAATCTTGGCTAACAGTTAGATCAACTGGGTAACCCTTTCAATGCTGGCTAGATCCTCCTAGGCATATAATATCCTATTACCATGCACTTTTAATTAATGCAATGTTCATATTATTAACCATTCCATGGAACCATGCAATAAGAGTAATCTACCAGATGTTACCAACATTTTTAACTCTACATAATATACGCTATCTTATTCCAGAGCAAATCAATACATCTGGATAAATGTGGCATGCTAACCTGTTGGTAAATATTACCATTAATATATAATTATTGTTTATTCCACCTGCAGTAATGGAATTTTATAACCATATATTGTTTAATTAACTAAGATTTCTAATTATGAAATCTAGCCAATTTATCCAGGCATATATTCCTGCTATTAGTAAAATTTTAATTTATTTAAATTAATTAAATAAAACCAGCATAATTACCAGTCAGATGATTAGATAGTACCAGGAACTTGAATGGAAGTATGATTGATGTGTATAGGATGTGTGTAAGTAATAGGAAAGTGGTGTTGGTTAGATAGTTGTAGTAAAATTCTTAGTGTTCAGGAGGTGTTTCTTGAGTTGAGTCAAAGAGTATGAGAGTTGGATCTCCCTGAATATCTCCCCTTTGTCCTTACTTTTTAAAGGGCCAAACGTTCTGTACGTCATTAGTTGATCTGACGAATAAGAAACTGTAGGTGTGTCTAGTTTATCTAGTATTATCTTGTTTTTGGTCAATAGATGGCGCCCTTACGTCACCAAATTTCTTGTCCTCGAAAAAGTTAACTAATTTTGATGACGATTCTGACCTAATTTGCTTATCTACAATGACTGCTATCAATTGCCAGACGTGTCAGTTCAAAGCATTTTCTTTGGTTTTAACCAGACTGTGGGGCGGCAATATACCTTTAAATCTATTTTCTGACACGTCTAAACCTTAGCTTACAATGGGACCTTGTAATATTTAGAAAGTGTAACGGATCGCCTGGCACCCCGACTGGGTACCTCCGTTAATGGATGCTCCTAGCGCTTCCTGAGGACTCCAAGCACTCTGGCAGACACCACAATCACCGAACCGATTCAGCATATGAATCTTCTCAAGCATATGAATGCTGTAGACCGTTGAATAGGAACCATACGAATAGGCTTACACTCCTAGCAGTCAACTGGAACAGCATGCAATCAATCCTTCCCCCAATAATGAGACGACACTTCACTTTGAGGGTTAAAACAGGAACTCTGGACTGGCTCATCCAGCCTGGCTTTTATTTCCATCTCACACATACAGGCCACACCCAGGGGGAGGCATAAAATAACCAATCCGAGATATGGTACAACCCACACATCCCCTCCCCTTAGCCTGAGAGATAATCCACTTATTATACAGTTTAAAACATAACTTTTACACAATATCTGTAACTTCAAAACCATACATCACATTCACATACAAATCACATATTCAGACTCAGCATACTTTAAACATAAACACTTCCAAAATTCAGGCAAATCCCTCCAGTGGATCAAAAGTTACACGGAAGTCCTTTTATGACCGACCGCAAGCACATTTTCTTGCCCAAAACAGTTCCATAGATTTGGGCTGTGCGGTCGGTCAATTCCCGGCATAAAAACGGCTAAGTCCCATTCGAAGTGTGCCTGTACTTCGACTTTGGTCGAAGTGTCGAAGTGGAGTTGATGTTAAGGGTCGGCGGTGTTCGAAGTTAAAATGGCCGCCGCCACGTGGTCCTTTGTCCGATACCGGCCGCTTCGACGACTTCGGTAACTTCGACAGCTTCGACCGCTTCGACAGCTTCGACTGTGTCTGAAGTGCCATATACAAAAGTACCAATGGGGGGGGCGTGTCCGGCAGCCGAGGAAGATGGACGCCTAACTCCGGAGCTCCTCGTGGCACCCGCAATAACACTGCTATAATACCGGCACCAAGCCCGTCCACACACAGATATGGGTCGCACTAGGAAGCAATCCGACCCCACCGGCACCCCGAGACCCTCGGGGCGCGAAGGGGAGCACTCTATCCGCTCTTACCTCCAAGCCACAACTCGCGCCCGTTCACCACAGCGGGAGGAGGAGGCCGCAAGCCAGGACATGGATTCCTTCCCCTCCACGCTGGCTAGGATGTCGCCAGCACCATCCACCGCATCAGAGGTACAGCCCCCACAGGAGAGTGAGTGGAAGGCCATACTCCCTAATCTGCTCACTAAGGCAGACTTTGAGGCCCTATCTGAACGGCTGGGCCGCGTGGTGAGGGAGGAGGTGGCTCAACTCCGCACTGACCTGACTAATGTGGAAGCCCGGATGTCAGTGGTGGAGTCTGAGGCCAGGTCACTCCGCACGGACTTGGAACACACTAATTCGGCCGTGGCCAGCCAGGAAGCAGACACAGCCAACCTAGCCACGTGGATAGATGACTTAGACAACCGCGGCCGCAGGATGAATCTACGGATCCGCGGGGTGAGAGAGGGTGGCCCTGCAGAACACATACCTGACACGCTGCAGCGCCTGTTCGCCCAGATACAGGGGGGCCCACAAATGCCCAGACTCGGCATAGTCAGAGCGCATAGGGCACTGCGACCCTTGCCGGGGCCGGGAGAACCACCCAGAGACATTGTGTGCTGCCTAGACAATTATCAGCTGAAAGAAGACATACTGCGCACAGCTCGCCGCATGGGTACCATCCGCTTCGAAAACCAGAACGTATCAGTATACCAAGATTTATCCAGGTACACCCTGCAGGCTAGGAGAGCCCTACGCCCAGTAACATCCGCGCTGCAACAGGCAGGAATACCATACAGATGGGGCTACCCATTCTCCCTCTCGGCCAGGCACGGCCCAGACCAACTGGTGGTGAGAAGGCCTGAAGATCTCCCGGGTTTCCTCCGCACCATGGGCCTCCCACCGCTTCAAGTTCCAGATTGGCTGGCAAGATCGTTTTTCCAGCTCCCGCCAGGACCTCAGCAGCCGCGCAGACCGGACCAAGGTCCTCAAAGACCCCAGCAACAACGCCGCAGGGACCGGAGTCCGGGCCCGGCAAGGCGCGAACAAGAGAACTAGCAGGCTGCCGGCCGGAGAAGCGGGAGCCCTAGGTTGAGAACCTGCTAGCAGCACAGAGGACTTGCAAACCGTGAGTACTACTTGGGGAGACACGCAGCCACAAACTGGCCACATAGACCAAAAATGGGGTGGGGAACGGGGATACGGGAACAAGAGTCCACGACACACCACGCAACATGGGGTTTCGGCTCTAGGGCACTGATCCGCACTTGCAGAGCCATGGGGGGGAGCTGCTCAGGACACTTGGGGAGGGGGACGGGGTCCAGCATCTTCACTGGCATTGCTAAGGCCGGGCAGGCATACAAGTACTCTGAACTGCTACTGATATGCTGTGAGCTGTTGGACTGGGGGCCACACACGGCACTTAACTCGGGACACAACAACGAACATGCCCACGGTGAGGGGGGTTAGAAAGGCACCCCGGGTTACTCTGAGCCGAAGACGGACGGACTTTCCCACCAAGTAAGGTCATGGACTAGAAGCGATACTACTAAGGCATACAGGGACTCTCCCTTCGGTTGCCTGCCTACATACCGGCTCCTGACTGTTTGCCCACTTTTACAATCTAGGCGCTCCTTATCAGCCTACTTCGGTTGGTTCAGCATTGTCAAGGTTTATATGTATTTAATTTCGTGGGTAACTTAACGGACCATTACGCACTGCCCCCTTCTGTACATTTCTACACGCTGTCGGCGTTGGACGGCCCGCGTCCCTCGCTGGGGGTGGGGCAGAACGGGAGTGACGTGGGGGGGGGCTGCATACGCTCAGGGGAGGGGGGGATGCCTGGGAGGGTTGGACACGAGAGTGGGTAACGGAGGGGGGGGATAGATAGGAGACAAGTGGCCGAATACCGGACGGTGGAAGCTGGGCGGAGAAAGAGGCCAGGTGGCAATAAGGGGAGACGTGAGATAGACGCCCCGAGGCAACAC
Organism: Pelobates fuscus; assembly: GCF_036172605.1. Taxonomy (NCBI): domain Eukaryota; kingdom Metazoa; phylum Chordata; class Amphibia; order Anura; family Pelobatidae; genus Pelobates; species Pelobates fuscus. The sequence goes on from NC_086320.1 coordinate 250,311,208, forward strand.
ACACAGATGTCAAGGGGGGTGGTAGGGAGGGGGACAGGAAAGGGGGGAGGTATGAAGAGGGGGGGGGGAAGAAAGGGGTGGGAACACGGGGGGGGGAGGGAAAACAAAAAAAAATACATGAATGATGATTGCATCAAGACAGACCTAGCGACAGCCCAAAGATTGGCTTGCCTACAAGGCCTTGCCTTAACTACTTTCATTGCAGTAGATATAGCAATAGGAAACCCGACAGACCAGGGTAGAGGCAACCACGAAGACATACCGGAGTGATGGGCCGCAAAGAGCCTAACCTCCGAACCTCCGAACATAGCCACTAGCCTGAACATTAATATACACTCACCCCGTAACCCCACGAGCACACAACCACCTACTAACCACCCAGCCCCGCCTGCAACACAGCTACGACGCGCATGCACCCAAGTAGGAACTCCCAAACTGAGGCCTCGCCAGGGACATAATATACAGACCGAGAGACACCACAGTAAAACAGAGAGCTATTTAAACATAGAGACGCGACACATAGCAATATGCATGGCACACACACGCAGACCCACATATGCTCTATACAGAAAGGACGGAGCGGCCGCTCCACCTACATAGCCACCAAGGGGACGAGTGACTACACTCCACATACCACACACGGTACCACATTCCGCGCTGCCACGGAATCGACGGACCGAATCTGGTCGGACAGATAACCAGACTCCCCCACAGGCATAGGACAAAACAACCCCCAACTGGTAGAGGACACATCACTCCTGACACCGACACAGGCACCCCACTCGGGGCGACCTAGGGACCGGTAAATCGGGACGCTTGTCCGATATCCTAGACTTAACAGACCTAACCGACAGTAAACACAGATACAGCTCCATTCTGAACCCAGACGCACCACCGACAGCACGTAGTGACACACGTACACACAAGGCTAGCCCACTTCGCTCCCTGGACCTCGCCCGGACGATGCCGACACCGGGACCGGGCGGATACGCTAGGGAGGACTTATGTATGGTCTCCTACAACGTCCGCGGCCTGAACGTCAGGGAGAAACGCTCCAGACTACTGCGCGACCTGAAACACTACAAAGCCTCGATAGCGTTCCTCCAGGAAACGCACTTCCAGGAAGGCAGGGCACCAGCCTTGAAGGATCGCAACTATCCAATGGGATATTTCAGCCACAACCCAAACCGACGCTCGCAGGGAGTATGCATCCTCTTCTCCCGCCATGTCCCGTACGTTGAGCAAGCCACCGTACGATGCAAACAAGGCAGGTACCTCTTCACGAAAGGCACAATTCTAGACCAAACGTACACGTTCGCTAATGTGTACGCTCCGAACACGAAACAATACCACTTCCTACGTGCCGCATTAAACACCCTGATGAAATTTGCGGAGGGCACCTTGATCATGGGCGGAGATCTTAACCTGGCGATCCATCCGGACCAGGACTCGACGGCCTCGCATGGGAACACACCATACAACAGGCACGCCAACACACTTCGCCTCCTACACCTCCACCAGCTGGCGGACTGCTGGCGGGCGCTACACCCCTCCACCAGGGATTACACGTTCTATTCAACGACACACGCGACCTATACAAGACTGGATTACTTCCTGATGCCTCACCGCAACCTAGCCCTGCTCAGTGCCGCAGAAATCCTACCGATGACATGGTCGGACCACAGCCCAATCCGCATACAGATGAAGTCACCGCTACACAGACCCAGACAAATGTCATGGCGATTGAACAAATCACTGCTCTCAGACATCACGGTTGTAGACCAGATGCATCAACACATCCAGGAGTACTTCGAGGACAACGAAACAGACGAAGTCACCCCACTGACGTGCTGGGAAGCGCACAAAACAGTTATCCGGGGCCGGCTCATCGCGATATGTGCGACCCGTAAGAAGAGGGCGATACAGACGATACATGAACTCAGCGCGGCAATTGAGATCTTAGAGGCCAGACACAAACGCACCCTAGACGCGACGACATACGAAGAACTCCAGACCAAGCGGTCCCAACTCACCACACACCTGAACCGCGCAATCCAACGTTCGTACCAACATTACAAACATATGATCCATGAACACGGGGACAAATGCGGGAGACTGTTAGCAAATCTCCTGAAGCAACGCAGGAGCCAGCTATATATACTGAAAATCAAAGATGCACAACAACACCTCAGACACCTACCGGAACAGATTTCGACAGCGTTCCATGCGTACTACCAAAACCTATACAGTCTCCGACATACAGATCCGGAGCATCCGAGGCCCCAAAAATTGGAAGACATCCGCAGATACCTAGCTGCGGCAGACATACCAGGAATAGGGGAAGTAGACCAGGAAGCACTAGAAGCTCCTATAACCCCAGAGGAATTAGCGCAAGCCATCAAAAAAGCGAAAACGGGCAGAGCACCGGGACCGGATGGCCTACCCCTCCAATACTACAAAACCTTCGCTGGAGCCTTATTACCGAAACTCATTGCTGCACTGAATTCAGTCCAGGACGGGGCCACACCAACGGCCCAATTCACCTCAGCGAACATTACCCTTCTTCCAAAGGAAGATAAGGACCGGACACTATGCCCCAGCTACCGCCCGATCTCCGTTCTGAATACGGACCTCAAACTGCTAGCGAGCGTGATGGCGGCACGCCTGGCACCGCTGCTGCCCACCGTGATCCACCCGGATCACACGGGCTTCATACCAGGCAGGGAGGTGCGGGACAACACCATCAGAGCCCTGAACCTCATAGTCCACGCGAAAGCACAGAAGGCCCCAACTCTACTCCTGTCCACAGACGCAGAGAAAGCGTTCGATAGGGTGGACTGGGACCTGATGTTCGAAACGCTCCGCTCCCTTGGCATCGGGCCCCAAGTACATGTCCTGGGTGCAGACGCTGTACACTACCCCAACGGCGCGCATCCGGATCAATGGCGCACTGACAGACCCGTTTCAGATTCACAACGGCACCAGGCAGGGGTGCCCGCTCTCGCCCATACTTTTTGCCCTGACGCTGGAACCCTTTCTCAACAGGATCAGACGCAACACGGAAATCCGAGGACTGATGGTCGGAGAAGTGCATCACAAAACTCTGGCCTACGCGGATGACATGCTGTTCGTGGTCACGGACCCGGAGACCTCCCTACAGGCTATTCAGATGGAATTTGACATGTACGGCAGCATCTCGAATCTCCGCATTAACTACGCGAAATCGGAGATACTGAACATAACCGCTAACCAAACTCTCAAACGCATGATCCAAACACAACACGCGTATCGCTGGTGTACACACCGTATGAAATATCTAGGGATATGGCTAAGGCCTAACCCGTCGGACCTCTACACCCACAACTACCTCCCAATGCTGAGGAAGGCGACAGAGGAACTGCACAGATGGGGAACCTACTACATATCCTGGCTGGGTAGAGTGAATGCGGTGAAAATTACATTACTGCCGCAACTACTCTTTATATTTCAAACGGTACCCATCAAAGTCCCACGGACGTTCTTCCTGGCGCTCAAGAAGGAGGTCCGCACCTTTATCTGGAAGGGCAGGTCCCCACGCATAGCACACTCCCAACTGATCCTGCCCAAGCTCAAAGGGGGCCTTGCACTCCCAGACTTTGAAAAGTACTACCACGCGACACACATCAACAGAGTCCTCAGCTGGTCGATAGCTAGCGGCACCAAACAGTGGACACAACTAGAAGCAGACATAATCAGGTGCGACCTCAGGTCCCTACCGTGGATCCCTAAGTCAGCATATAGAAGCAAACGCATCACAAACCCATTCGTGGCAGCGACCATGCAGGTGTGGCACGGGCAGGGCACGAAACAATATCTGACTACGGACCCAGGCCCACTCCTGCCCCTGAAGGGAAACCCGGACTTCCCGGCTGGAGAATACGGCCCAACAATAGGCCTGGCAAGACACAATACGGTGCCTCGCATAAGAGATGTACTCCGCCAACCATTCGACATTCGACCACTGGGAGAACTATACCCGGATAGACCGCACACATTCGCACACGCCCTAGCAAAAGCACAAATTGCTCAATACGCTAGATCCATCCCGCAAAAACCTTCCCTCCTGAGGGACTTGACACAATTTGAGCTCCTATGCACGCAAGACAGGGAACCACCTCGAGCCGTTTCGCAAATCTACACTACCCTTGTCGCGAGTAGATACTTGCTGGCACCACCATGCATCGGAAAATGGGAGGAAGACCTTGAGGAAACAATGACAGACGCGGACTGGGACAAAAGCATTAACCTGATACAAAAGACACAGAGTTCGGCACGCTCCCAAGAAAACTCCTACAAGATCCTCACCAGATGGTACCTGACGCCGACGACGCTACACGCAAGAAATCCTGACCTCCAGGACACATGCTGGCGCTGCGGGGAGGAAGCAGGAACGTTTATACATCTATGGTGGACATGCACCCGCATCAGACCGTTCTGGGACAGGATCCGGACAATAATGCACGAGGTCACGGAGGAGCTCCTACCACAGTCCCCGGCTGCATTCCTCCTGCATCACACTACCATGGCGATACAAACATACAAGAGATCGGTTATCCCTCGACTCCTGAACGCAGCCAAGGTGACCATACCTATCTTCTGGAAACAGACAAATACCCCCCCCATAACAAGATGGTTAGAGGAGGTGGAAGCCACAAAGTCATTCGAGGATATGAAAGCAGACACCCCGAACCTCAGAGACCGCCATAACAAACGCTGGTTCCACTGGACGAGGCTAACTACATCGGACTCCTTCAGGCACCACCTAAGCACTCCGTAACCAGAGGCAGGTTTAGGCGGCCAGGAGACACAAGGAAGGCGAAAGGAGGCCGGCGAGGCGCAGCGGCTCGGGCGGGAGACAGGGGGCGAACCACAAAACGTCTGGCCCACCAGACCATATCACATAAACGGACACCCACCCGCTACAGCACCTACCACAACCAACTACACAGACCGTGACACCCACGGACAAGGCGACGCACTCACGACGTACACAAGACCTCAGGCCAGCCCACGTCTGCACATGGGGATGACCGGACAGATGACCCTCACGCAAACAACGGACCGCTAACACACCTCATTGGACCATACCCATGACCCAACAAGGTGCAGTACCCTGTCCCAGGACATATATAACGTGTACGGAGTATGAAGGCAGGGGGTCGACCAGATAAGAGAGTCAAGACGACAATGACGAAGTTGCTGACAAAATTAGCAATGGAGCGAGCACACAGGACTGTTTGTTAGTACTGAAGCATAGACACTCCGATCTAACCCACCAGCGGACCTCTTAGGGGCCTACTAGCACCTAGAAGACGTTCGGCTGGAATAGTTACAAAGCCAAATGCTACACAATCCTAGACTGGAATATAGGACCCCTGCGCAGGCCATAACTTATAAACTCGATCAAGAGACCATAACTAGACCTCTGCGCAGGCACTGACCCGCTAAGCAACCATTACATTAGCAGTGTAAATAATTAGGAATTTATTACTCGCGTACAACAGCTCGGAGAATAGGATTCGAAATAACGAACTGCGAACACAACAGCTACACCATATAGCCCCCTGCACAGGCAATCATATGCATACACGGCTTCTAACCGCAATACACGCTCACGCGTAAGCAACCTCAAGCCTTGGCGTCCTACACAGCAGCCAGATTCACGTACCACTGAGGCGAACACAATAGACATTTCCGAAACAGAACAAACACATGAACATTACGAACCGGATCACGCAAAGCACTTACACATACCAACACACGCGCAAAGCAATGCGCACACCAGCCACTACGATGAGATTACATAAACCGGTTAACATAACAAACCTACACAAACAGACCCACGTACTGCAATGAGAGGGTACCTCAGACCTATCCTTACATTAAAATATGTATGGGTGCTGAATCTTAACTACCATGTTCTTGTTTACTGTTGACATGTATTTGCACTATATCTGTTTACTTGCAGTTCTAAGACAGACAATTATTGCTTAATTGCTAGAAAATGCGTATGACACTTGTCATAGTGCCAACCTACACAGGGCAACTCACGCCGCAATGCTTGTAAGTTTAACCCTGCAAAGTTTGTTTAAATGCGATTCCATGTATTCACCGAATTCGCCTCTGCGCAGGCGGTATTATGCATTTCTCCTCTTCTACTGATAATTAAGCCTCTGCGTAGGCTACTGATTGCCTTATTGGAAGTTACTGCATAAGCCCCTGCGAGGGCATCCACTTGCCTTACTATGACTCAATTCGAAATACACGCATATGTTATGAAACAATAAAAATATTTAAAACAAAAGTACCAATCTGTCCCCAAAGTATTTAAAGGGCTAGGGACAGTATTATATCAATCCACATGTCCAAAAGTAGTTCTTAAAGGGTCAGTACATTATGGTAGCGGTCCATAAGCCCCAATTCAGTCCCTTAAAGGGAAATACCTCCCAGGGACCATAATCACTGGGCAGGAGGCAAGCAACCAGGCTTCTCCAGTTCTCAGTGGCGAGGTTGGTTCCGCCACATTTCTCCCCTTTACCAATTAGACTAACAGGGTACCTGACCTCCTGCCGGTCAGTGCCCTGGCTAGTCCAGCAACCCACCCACAAAACAGAAACAGCAGAGCAGCCCACCCACAATAAACAGTTACTACACCTGGGTGAGGGAGAATCTTGTCCAGGTTCAGTTGCCTCACCACGGCTGTGTGGGGGACTGGTAGGCTGCCTTGGTGGGTTGCTGAGGGGGCAGAGACCAGCGGTACTCTGTCCTGTTGTCAGCACTACCACGGGAGTAGTCTGGTTGGAGCCTGGTTGCTGGAGACCGACTGTCTCCCCTTTAAATACACCGCTCTGCTGCTGGAGACCGACTGTCTCCCCTTGAGTTACACCGCTCTGCTGCTGGAGACCGACTGTCTCCCCTTGAGTTACACAGCTCTGCTGCTGGAGACCGACTGTCTCCCCTTTAGTTACACAGCTCTGCTGCTGGAGACAGACTGTCTCCCCTTTGGCTAAACAGCCCTGTTGTGGGGGGGCAGGACCGACCGTCCCTACCCCCTGTGCTGGAAGTGCAGAGACCACGGTCCCATCTGCACAGGTGTGGGGCTTACAGTCTCCCCCTGGTACATTAAGCTGCCGCTGGGGAGAGGTGGTAACCAGCTCCTCTCCCATTAGAACACTCTGCCGCTGGGGAATGGAGACTGGGCTCTCTATTCCCTGTACATTAATGATCCGCCGCTGGGGAGAGGTGGTAACAATCTCCTCTCCCATGCATACTTCCCGTCTCTGCGGAGGGAGACCGACTGTCTCTCCTCCCAGCACAGAGTCCTGCTGTGGGGGAAAGGGGGCTGGGCTCTCTATTCCCTGCTGGATACTCTGCCGCTGGGGAATGGAGACCGAGCTCCCAATTCCCAACAAATCACACTGCCGCTGGGGAGGGAGGACGGCTCCTTCAGCTCCCTGTAACTTGGGCGCAGAGACCACGGTCCCATCTGCGCTGGTGTGGGGCTTACGGTCTCCCCTTGGTGGGTTAGGCTGCCGCTGGAGAGAGGGTGTAACAAGCTCCTCTCTCTGAACTGTAACCTGCCGCTGGGGATCTGGCCCGACTGCCCAGCATCCCTGTAGGGCCGGTAGAGAGACCTCGATCACATCTCCACCTGCCATCTGTGGGTCTCTCCAGGACCAGTCTATGAGGTCCCCTACTTCTGCAACTGGTAGTGAAGCAGGGGGTACCTCTGCCGCGTTTTCCCAGCTATAGGCTAGCAGGTCTGGGTCTGCCACCCAGTTTTCCCGGTCTGCGTCCCTGCTCTGCGGCTGGCAGGAATTTAATAGTTCTACATAGTCCATCTCCAGCTCTCGTTCCATGGCAGCGAAACGGCGGAGGTCTTCTCCCAGTCCAAAAGATCTCGGGCCCTGTATCATCTCACCTCGGTAATGAAAGATAGCCCAGTACCGTGACTCTGCTGGACTGCCGAAGTCGACATCCTCCACTAAGGCTTTCCACAACAGGCCAGGGATCGTGTAGTTCTCCCCCTCTGGCTGGATGCCCTCTGCCCTCCACGTCTCTGGCTGGACAGTGCACCACCACAGTGCCCGGTATGAGGCGTCCAGGCTCAGTTCCCTTTACGCGCTGCCCTCCAGGTTGGTCTCCCAGAAGCGGCATCCGCCAGGCCATTAGTTCCTCCAACTGGTATGCGACACCAGGAAGGCGCTGCTGCCGTTGATACTGGACTTCCTCCAGGGCATCGTACCATAATTCTTTCCGGGCATTATCTCTCCATTCTAATTCACTCTCTTCCTCAGGTGTGTGTGTTGCCCAGGGGTCTACGAACCCCATTTTCCCAAATCTTTGTGTAGACAGGGACGCTGTAGGCACACTAGCGTCGCCCTCAATTTGTAAATCCAAACGTACTGTGTCTCCGAGCTGCTTTACCTCGCACTAGGACGCCATCCCACCGCTTGCCACCAATGTAACGGATCACCTGGCACCCCGACTGAGTACTTCCGTTAATGGATGCTCCTAGTGCTTCCTGAGGACTCCAAGCACTCTGACAGACACCACAATCACCGAATCCGAGAAACCTTTAAATTCTCCCAAGCATATGAATGCTGTAGACCGTTGAATAGGAACCATACGAATAGGCTTACACTCCTAGCAGTCAACTGGAACAGCATGCAATCAATCCTTCCCCCAATAATGAGACGACACTTCACTTTGAGGGTTAAAACAGGAACTCTGGACTGGCTCATCCAGCCTGGCTTTTATTTCCATCTCACACATACAGGCCACACCCAGGGGGAGGCATAAAATAACCAATCCGATATATGGTACAACCCACACATCCCCTCCCCTTAGCCTGAGAGATAATCCACTTATTATACAGTTTAAAACATAACTTTTACACAATATCTGTAACTTCAAAACCATACATCACATTCACATACAAATCACATATTCAGACTCAGCATACTTTAAACATAAACACTTCCAAAATTCAGGCAAATCCCTCCAGTGGATCAAAAGTTACACGGAAGTCCTTTTATGACCGACCGCAAGCACATTTTCTTGCCCAAAACAGTTCCATAGATTTGGGCTGTGCGGTCGGTCAATTCCCGGCATAAAAACGGCTAAGTCCCATTCGAAGTGTGCCTGTACTTCGACTTTGGTCGAAGTGTCGAAGTGGAGTTGATGTTAAGGGTCGGCGGTGTTCGAAGTTAAAATGGCCGCCGCCACGTGGTCCTTTGTCCGATACCGGCCGCTTCGACGACTTCGGTAACTTTGACAGCTTCGACAGCGTCTGAAGTGCCATATACAAAAGTACCAATCTGTCCCCAAAGTATTTAAAGGGCTAGGGACAGTATTATATCAATCCACATGTCCAAAAGTAGTTCTTAAAGGGTCAGTACATTATGGTAGCAGTCCATAAGCCCCAATTCAGTCCCTTAAAGGGCAATACCTCCCAGGGACCATAATCACTGGGCAGGAGGCAAGCAACCAGGCTTCTCCAGTTCTCAGTGGCGAGGTTGGTTCCGCCACAGAAAGTAAAATGAATTACTATGTGTTATTTATCACTAGTGTCTGGCTTTCTTGTGTCTGGTCCTTTTGTGAAGCTGTGTGTGTAGGATTATTTTCCTATTCCACCAACATTTATTGAATAATATGATATTTCTTCATGAATATTTATCCATGCATGGTCTATATTATTAACATGATACTGATTATATGTAATCTCTATAATAGTAAATTAAGTGTATAGTGTATTGATATATAGATAAAGCACTTCTGGGAACGCCGACAATAGGTAAACTGGGCTTACTGTGCATTAAATAGGGAATAATGTACCTCCCACAATTGCAGGCCAAGCCTTCTATCTATCAATATATATATATATCGTTGGATAGAAGGCTTGGCCTGTAATTGTGGGAGGTACATTATTCCCTATTTAAAGTGCAGTAAGCCCAGTTTACCTATTGTCAGCGTTCCCTGAAGTGCTTTGCTTTACTTCCTGTTCACAGGACCCGTTCAGTTTCCCACCCGCCGGCAGTCAGCCTTTGAAATCTGTCACTACCTAACGCGTTTGTGAGTATTACTAACGAACGGCTAATCCGTGAGTAATACTCAATCATTTGTAAGTTAAAATTTTATTATCTGCAATTACACGTTCAGTAATCGTTTGTCTAAATATTACATGTGGTCATGCATTTGTCTAAGATATCTATAACTATCATGTAATACAAGTCTGTTCGCATAAATCCACTACTAATCTTTGTTATTATTCAGTAAAGTACAGTTTCCGCTGCTCTAGCTTAATCTGTTACAAACGATACCACACACTTTCTCCAACTACTGATAACAGTATCTATTCTGCACACTTTAATCAAACTGGAAAATACTGAACCCAAAACATGGCAAACATGGTAACTGGAGAAAGCATAATTCTTCATCACAATAAAGTGTTACACACAGAATGAAGATATGCACTTCAATTTCCACTACACTTAGGCAACAGCACTGTTTTACCACCCTCCAGCATCTGAATGGTTAAAGCATGTTGGCACCTCTCTGAGTTCTAAACTTTTGTGCTGTACATATTGCTTGACATTTGCTGGGTGTCAAGCCACTTTATGCTGTTATGTGTCCCTTAACCTACTGTTACTTCTTGTTTGTCTCTTTATCCTGCTAAAAAAAAAAAAACTGCCAATGCCATAATCCTCCGATTACCTTACACATGCCGCCACTAATTTGGGCAATCAAGCATTTCGGCTTAAACATTCACCTACTCAGGGGATTATTAGGTGTCCGTTCAAATAAATTTGGTTAATTACCGTATATACTCGAGTATAAGTTGACCCGAATATAAGTCAAGACCCCTAATTTTACCCCCAAAAACTGGGAAAACTCATTGACTCGAGTATAAAACTAGGGTGGGAAATGCAGCAGCTACTGGTAAATTTCTAAATAAAATTAGATCCCAACAAAATTATATTAATTGAATATTTATTTACAGTGTGTGTATATAATGAATGCAGTGTGTGTGTATAATGCAGTGTGTGTGTATAATGCAGTGTGTGTGTGTGTTAATACAGTGTGTGTATGTGATGCAGAGCCTTGGTGGGGGGTGGGCATTTTTTATTATTTTATATCATTATTATTGTTTTAATATTTTTTTTTTATATTGTTATTATATATTTTTTTTTATATATTATTTAAATCTTTATTTATTTTTTTCGACCTCCCCTCCCTGCTTGTTAGATGGCCAGGGAGGGGGGCTCTCATTCCCTGGTGGTCCAGTGGCATTGGCAGTTCTGTGGAGGGGGCTGGCAGGAAGCATTTACTTACCTTTCCTGCAGCTCCAGTCAGCTTCCTCCTCTCTCCTCTGGTCCGGTCAGCTCCCTCTGCAATTCTTGCGGTGTCACTGCCGCGCGGAGTTCCGACCCCGCGGCTCTTGCGAGACTTGCAGTAGTTAGCTGCACGGACCGGAGGAATGAGAAGGGAGCTGACAGGAGCTGCAGAAAAGGTAAGTAAACGCTTCCTGCCAGCCCCCAACAGCCCTTTGTCTGTATTATGGCAATATAAATTGCCATAATACAGACACTCACTTGAGTATAAGACGAGTTGGGCTTTTTCAGCACAAAAAATGTGCTGAAAAACTTGTCTTATACTCGAGTATATACGGTAACTCTTTTGGTACATATATACACTTCATAACAGCTTTTCGGTTGTTTTACACAAAACATAGTATAAAGCTCCGTTCGTGCAAACTGCCATTTCATGGGGTATAAACAGTCGTTGTATCAAGCTCGCATTTCACTCACATATTGCAGTAATAGTTAAATTCTATTTAAATTAAGATTCCCATGCTGTCATTTTCTTTTTAGTACGACAATTCCATTTATTTAAACTTATTTATTGTCTATTATATGCTGAGTTGCCTGGTTGGTTTAGCTTTGTCGCCACCTTGTGGTTTGACAAGGTTGAGCAGCTAAATTCTGTTAATAGGCTTATTATATGTGTATGTATATATGTATATATATATATATATATATATATATATATATATATGTGTATAAATATATATATATATAGGGGGTGTGGCTAACCGCCAATCTAAATGGACGCACATTAAACTTGCTGCTCCCGACCCAACTACAATCCACCGCAATCGGAGAAAAATACAAACCATGGGCAACCCTAAGAAATATCCTAACTCCCAAGGGAATTCGCCCACGGCAAAATCGGGATCTTTAACCCGCTATTTCAAAGAAAATTCTGACCGCCCGACCGAGGCCGCGGCCTCGAGTATGGTAGATATAGAATCATCCTCGGCTTCACAACCCCGTAGCCCCTGCTACTCAGAATGCTCACAATCTGCAGATAAAAACGACGACACAGACATTCGGCAACTGATAAAAAAATTACCTTCTAAATCCGACATTCAACACATGCTGGGCAAAATTGAAGCATCTTTCCAATCCAAAATGGAGGAGATGGGCACTGATGTCCAGCAACTCAACCTACGGGTCACTGACCTGGAGGAAGAAAAAGATGTGTTACAGGCACAAATTACTAATATCGCAACGACTCTGGACAAATTCTGAACTGGGCATCAACGCAACGACATATTGATGACCTCAACAATAGGGGACGCAGAAATAATCTGCGAATAAGAGGGATACCGGAGACACAGGGTGAGGATATTAATTTAATTCTCACAGAACTCTTTAATTTACTGCTGGGAAATCCTAACGAAAACCCATTCTTACTGGATAGGGCCCACAGATCGCTTCGCCCGCGCGGCTTAACACAGGATACCCCGAGGGATATCATTTGTAGACTCCACTACTTCAGCGTGAAGGACAACATTGTTAAAGCTCTAAGGGACAGGGGCGTGGCTAACTGCCGAAACGAGCGGTCGCATGGAGTGAGAGCTTCGTGCTTTGGATGATTTCACAGCTCACTACTCTCATCACACACAACCCTCCAGCGACTGCCAAGCCTGTGAACACAACCTCTATGATGGCACCTGCCAAACAAACAAAATTGATGGACCAGATCCGTCCCGCTAGAAAAGACCGCATACGGCCTCCACAAGATGGCGACGATGGGCACGCCTGCTCGCAGCCTGCCGAAAGCACGCCCGACCCTGAAAGGGACCCGTGCCCATACACTGATGCTCCGGTAACGGAGAAAAGGCTGTACCTTATGCTGCAAGACTTTAGAGTCACCCTGCAATCCGACCTCAAGAGGGCGACCAGTGAGATTAAAAGGGAGATTTCTGACCTGGGAGAACGCACAAACCAGCTAGAAGCCCGCACAGAAGACATATACACTGAGCAGAATGCGCTGGCAAACACTGTGCAGCAATTGGCAGAAGAACAAACTCAGCTCAAACGTAAGTTAGCTGATTTAGAAGACCGGTCCTGCAGGAATAATGTTAGATTCCGCGGGATACCTGAACACGTGGGCACAGAAGAACTCCCCACATTTATCAAAGGGCTCTGCGCAACATTACAGCCTGATATAGCAGATGGAGCGTGGCTCCTAGACCGAGCCCACCGACTACCACGACCACCGAGGTTGGCACAAGATACACCTCGAAACGTGGTTGCTAGGTTTCATTATTTCACCTCTAAGAACGCTCTGCTAACAGCGTCACGCAAAATTGACAAGCTACCTGAACCATACACTTCTATCAATATATATGCAGACCTGTCGGCCTTAACAATGGCCCGGAGAAGAGATTACATCACGGTGACGAAAACGCTGCGGAACCACAACATTCCATATAGATGGGGATACCCGACGAAATTACTCGTATGGAAGAATGGCAAAAACCACATGGTAAATGAACCGGAGGTGGGCATGCACCTTATAAAAGAATGGGGACTGTTCCCAACACAATCAACGGTAGCGGCCGCTACTGCATCACAACAAAGACCGCAAGGAGAATGGCGGATGGCGGGATCGCCGGCTAAACCATAAAAGACTGTGCTCCTGGGACTCTTTCCTTCACCGAAAAGCTGATTTGGGGACACGGTACCACCCGAACCCCACATAACTATGAGATATGCTATCCGACACACATAACATGGGGAAACTGTACATGGCCGATTAGTATCGGGCCACGTGTTGAAACTGAATAAGCATAATAATGGCGGGAGGAGGGAAGGGATCCTGGGAGTGTTCTAATGCTCTAATGTTATAATGCTATTATAATGTAATGTATATGTGAATATAGCAATGTAATCATGAGAGGGCTGTGTAACCATACCTAGCATGTAAGTCATCCATACTTCCCTCCTACCACCGAGCGCACCCCAAGGATGAGCGTAGGCATAGGCACGGTGTGCTGGCCTGCGCCTCAACCGGAGAAGGCACCGATCGATTTGACGTCGCTGTATAAATAATTTAGTTTAGTTAAGAAATGGTTGTCTATGTTATCCCCAGTATTACTCCCTACTTTCCCTACCATATCCCCCCTGAGCCCCCCATCACGTCAAACACGCTTCTCAAGATTTAGCATGCCACTACCTGCACCAAATGGATAACACTTTAAAAATTCTCTCCATGAACGTTAAGGGTCTCAATAGCCCACACAAATGCAGGCTGGCAGCCCAGGAAATGGCCAAATCCAAGGCGGCTATAGTTTGTCTACAAGAGACTCACTTTAGTATACGCAAACCACCAATCCTCAGGGTCAAACACTTCCCCCAGGCCTACCATGCCATGCCCAGCACAAAATCAAAATGGGTCTCACTTTATTTTCACAGGGACTGGGTTTTTACACCCACCAAACAATACATCAGTAGATCAGACGGCAGGCTGCTCATATTGGTAGGCTCCCTAAATGGCCTCCAAATGACGATTGCCTCCCTGTACGCCCCAAACGACACACAGAAGGATTTTCTCAAATTAGGTCAATACCAGTCAGGGCACACCATAGTATGCGGAGACTTTAACTGCACCCCTGACCCACACGTAGACACGCAGAGGGCCCAAAAACGACCCCATAAACAGCCATCATTGTCTATGGGCCGACACCTAGCGAATCTTTTAAACTCTTCGGATTACTACGATGTATGGCGTAACCTCTTTCCGAGTGCGAGAGACTATACATTTTACTCCCCTGTCCACATGACATACTCCAGAATAGATCTATGCCTTTTCGACAAAAGCACACTACCGCATGCCATTGACATGCACAAAGGCCCCATCAAATGGTCCGACCATGCCCCCCTGATGATAACAATGAAAATACCACACCCGGCGAGAGGGCGAGGAGCCTGGCGTCTCAACAAGACCCTCCTGGAGACCCCTAACCACTTCGAGCACATACGCGATACCCTAGACGCATACTTTGCAAATCATGCACACTGCAAAACCACACTCGCTACACAATGTGTAGCCCACAAGGTAGTTATGAGGGGGGAATTTATAAAGATGGGAGCAAACGCCAAGAGAGCAGCGCATACGGAGCAAACCGAACTCACTCAAGACATAGCTGACACTGAGGCTGACCATAAATCAAACCCATCCAAGCAAACTCACAAACGCCTACAAGCACTCAGGACCAAACTGCGAGACCTGCAACTACAAACCACAGAGAAACATATGCGATATCTGAAACAAACTCACTACACGCTGAGGAACAAAGCTGGCAAACTTCTAGCTGGCCGCTTGAAACAAAAGTACCTTCAGACCAAGATCCCCTACTGTTTCCAAACATGGGGACAAACTCTACAACCCCCAGGACATAGTGAACTCATTAGTGGAATAATATGCATCACTTTACCAACTCCACACAGACCCAGGGACTCCCCAACCTTCTAGGGCAGGAATAGACTCCTTTTTTAACAAAGTCACCCTCCCCTGTATATCCCAAGACCTTTTCGCATACCTAGTCCCTTTTATCCCAAGACCTTTTCGCATACCAGTCCCTTTACTGACGAAGAACTAAGGGCAGCCATTAAATCGCTCCCCAAGCGCAAATCTCCGGGCCCAGATGGCCTCTCGAATTATTATTACATTAAATTCACGAACCAATTAGCCCCTCACCTCTTAAGACTATTCAATGATATTAAGCAGAATGCCCCGTGAAATGCTAGAAGCTTTTATTGTCACTCTGCCAAAACCTAATAAACCCCCCACACACTGCGCCAACCTGAGACCAATATTGCTCCTCAACTCTGACACTAAATTGTACGCCAAAATGTTGGCTACAAGGATCAAAGCACTCTTTCCCATGCTCATCTCCGCTGAACAGGCGGGGTTTGTGCCAGGCAGGCAGGTGGGGGACAACACCCGCCACTTCCTAAATCTTATTGACTGGGCAAACCACTCCTCTCAACGGCCTGGTGCTGGCGTTGGACGCCAAAAAGGCGTTCGACCGCTTGCACTGGGGATATATGACACAAACCCTGGCTAAAATGGGTCTCCCACAGGCCTTTCTAACAAGTATCCTTGCCCTCTATCAGTGTCCATCGGCAAGGGTCTTTAGCACTGGCTTTTTGTCAGCGCCCTTCACCATACATAATGGCACACGCCAGGGCTGTCCATTATCACCACTTATCTTTATTATATGCCTCGAACCTCTAACACGACTCATAAAAGATAAGTACACTGATCCAAGGCCTGTCAACCCCGGGTGGGACACAGAAGTTGGCTTTGTTTGCCGACGACATACTCATGTTCATAACATATCCCGTCAGCTCCATCCCAGCACTGTTAGAACTACTCAGAGAGTACGGGGAGGTTTCCTTCTATAAGAACAACACTGCCAAGACTCAAGCATTACCGATCAATCTGCCACACCAAACATAAACGCAACTAACCTCCGAATACACCTTTGACTGGCGCAAATCATCCCTCACGTATCTGGGGATCAAACTGACAAAAACCCACCAAACCATACCTAAAGAGAACCACTACCCTGTCATACACAAAATGCGAAAAACCCTGGAAAAATGGGAGAACCTAGAGATCTCCTGGTTGGGCCGAGTTAATACAATTAAAATGATGGCTCTGCCTCATATTTTATACCTATTTTGCACGATCCCAATATCACTCCCCAACAAACTGCTCAAATTAATGCAATTGATTATTAATGCACACGTCTGGAAGCGAAAGCCCCCAAGAGTAGCCCAGCGCAACCTAGGCTTTCCCTTCACCAAAGGGGGCCTGGGCCTTCCGGATATCAAAACTTACTATAGGGCCACATCTCTAGCACAGGGCGTACACATCCTGAGACTCAAGGATAATTTTCACAAGCCTCTGTGACTAACACTGGAAGATGCCTACCTGCACCCACACAACACGTCCCGCATATTGTGGTCCAGTGCCCGCGCCAAGCCTGAGGGAGCGTACCTGTCACACTGCTCCCGTTTCCTGCTGAGCTCATGGCGGACTTGGAGCCACCTGATTGTGGACCCGCACCTGCTCTTCAGAGAAGCGCCGCTAGAGGCCATGACCATTTTCTCCTCAGACCTACCCATAGCGAGCTGGATAGCCAGGGGCATATATAAAATAAAGGACCTACTGGAGGGGGGCGAGATTCAAACGTTCCCCGATCTCCAGCGAAAATCTTTCCTACCCCAAAGGGACATGTACCTCTATCTTAGAACAAAAAAAATATTGCTACCCCATACATGCAGAACAAACGAGATGCCCAAAGACCTACCCCTACTACCCACTCAGGTCCTCTCCGCTAAACTATGGAAACCCCTGTCCATGTGCTACAATGCCCTTCTGGAAGGTCAAGCAGGTGAAGTAAGATCCTATATGACACAATGGGAGGGAGAGCTAGGCTACCAACTGACATTGGCACAATGGTATGAGGCATTGACAAACACGAAAAATGCCTCCAAGAGCCTCTCGCTATGGGAGGCATACTGCAAAATAGCCATGAGATGGTACCTAGTACCACACAAACTAGCTGTCAGGATCCCGCGGGCGGCTGCAAGGGGAGGCTGCGGCACTCACCCTCCAGCCATCCGCGGTCCCCTTCTTGCCATGTTTTCGGCGGGCGGCATCCTCCCAGCCACGGATGCCGCCCGCGTCTTCCTCCAAGTCCCCCAGCGGCAACATGCATGACGCTGCACGCTGGGAGACCGCCCAATTTGTTACACGCCGGGGTCAGCCACCTGACCCGGTGTTAAAGGCACAGTGCCTCAATCACAGTGGGAGGTTTAAATATCTCCCACGTGTGATTGTTAATTCTGATTGGAAATTATCCAATCAGAATTAACCTTCTGGTTTAAATACTTACCTTTCCTGTTCCTCCATGCCCTGTTGTGGTCTTTGCTCGCTAGTATTGATACTGAACTTGTGTTTCTGGTTACGTACTCTCTGGCTTGTTAATCTGACTTTGTGACTTTCTCCTACCCTTTGACCTTGGCTTGTTTCTCGTTATTGTGTCTTCTGGTTCCCCTTGTCTCCTGACTATTCTTTGTGTGCTTAGCCCGGCCACTCTAAGGTCCGGTACAGCACCTTTTCTGTGTGTGTGTGTTAGCGTGTTGGGTTCCCCGAATCGTGACATTACAACAGGGCCATAATGGAACCTGCTGACATACCACAGCTCCTAGTTAATCAGGAGGCTAGAATGGATGGCTTGGACCACCGTATGGATCAGTTTGCTCAAGCTTTGCAAACCATACTGGCTCGTACTGCACACTTGCAGCCTGCCGTTCAGGAGGCTGCTGCTGCTGTGCCCGAACCCATTCCCACTCCAGTACCTGTTCCTGCTCATGTAGTGCATATGACGCCACCACAGCGCTACAGCGGTGGCCCAGCATTGTGTTGTGGTTTCCTCAACCAAATCGACATCCATTTGGTGATGAATCCACGTTCCTATCCCACTGACAGATCTAAAATAGCCTTTTTGATAAACCACTTGTCAGGGAGAGCTTTAGCATGGGCCAACCCCATGTGGGAGAATACGTCTCCTATGTCCTTTGCAGATTTTTTGTCAGCTTTCAAACGCACGTTTGAAGGGTAGGGTTGCTTCTGCTGGCAAAGCTCTGCTTAGGGTCCGACAGGGTAACAGATCTGTAGCGGATTACACTATCGAATTCCGCACTCTAGCAGCTGAAGTGGTTTGGAATAATGACACCCTCGTAACAGCCTTTCAGGAGGGTTTGGCCGCTTACATACTGGATGAAATAGCATCCAGGGAATTGCCTGTTCTTCTGGATGATGTTATAGACTATGTGATTCTTATTGATAACCGTATTAGAGAGAGGCATAGTCAAAGACGCCTGGATACACGGGTGTTACCTGCTCTACCCAGTACTGCATTATTAGCATTACCTGCTCCTAGACCACCATCCCCGGAACCCATGCAATTGGGAGCTACGGGGTTAACTGAGGCTGAAAGAGCGTACCGTAGAAGGGAGGGGTTATGCCTTTATTGTGGAAAGAGGGGGCACCACTGTAAAGCCTGCCCTAAGGTACAGGGAAACTACAGCACCTCAGGCCTAGAGAGGGGTCGGCCTCGGGTGTTATGACTTTGTCCCCTCATGTGTCCATCTCCAGACCGTTTATTACGGTTTCTCTTTTGGTCAATAAAACCAATATAACAACTAAAGCCTTGATCGATTCAGGTGCGGTGGACAACCTTATGGATGAGAACTTTGCCAAAACCGCAACCTTGACTTTGATCCAAAAGGCCACACCCTTGGCCGTTGAGGCCATAGATGGTAGACCGCTTTAGAAACCTCTTGTAAC
This sequence comes from Pelobates fuscus, assembly GCF_036172605.1. NCBI lineage: Eukaryota > Metazoa > Chordata > Amphibia > Anura > Pelobatidae > Pelobates > Pelobates fuscus. The sequence goes on from NC_086320.1 coordinate 250,330,963, forward strand.
CCATGAAACCCAAGAAATAGTTATGTCTGTGGGTGCTTTGCACAAGGAAAGGTTAACCTTCCAAATAATTGACTCCCCTACTGCCTCCATCTTTCTGGGGTTTTCCTGGTTGGTTAAACACAACCCTGTACTTGATTGGGGTTGTTTGGATATACTCTCCTGGGGGGAATCTTGTCAACGAGACTGTATGGCTCATGTACGTCCTGTTTGTTCACTCAATGTGCCCACGGCTAAACCACTTTCTGTTTCTGTCCCATCTGTATATGCAGACCTTGCATTGGTTTTTGAAAAAAAGGGAGGCAGATAAGCTACCTCCACATCGGGAGTATGACTGTGCCATAAACCTGTTACCGGGTACTATGCCTCCTAGGGGTAAGGTCTACCCTCTTTCTGAGAAAGAAAACCAGATCATGGAGGAGTACATACGGGAATCCTTAAGTAAAGGTTTTATTAGAAGGTCCTCCTCTCCTGCTGGTGCTGGTTTCTATTTTGTGGCAAAGAAGGAGGGCGACTTGAGGCCATGTATAGACTACAGGTGTCTGAACAACATAACAATTAAAAATGCCTACCCTATCCCCCTCATCACTGAGTTGTTTGTGTGAAAGGTTCCAAGTTCTTCGCCAAATTAGACCTCAGGGGGGCTTATAACCTTGTCCGTATAAAGGAGAATGACGAGTGGAAGACAGTGTTTAATACGCGCAGTGGGCATTACGAATATCTGGTCATGCCTTTTGGACTGTGTAATGCCCCTGCTGTGTTTCAGGACCTCATAAACGATGTCCTTAGGGATCTATTGCATGTCTGTGCCGTGGTGTACCTTGACGACATACTTGTGTATTCTCCTGATTTGAAGTCACACCATAATCATGTTAGGATGGTGCTCAAGAAGTTATTACAGAACGGACTCTACTGTAAGTTCGAAAAATGTTTGTTCGATCAAACCTTGGATATATAATTACTGAACAGGGTTTCAGTATGGATCCTGCTAAATTGGAAGCTATACTGTCCTGGCCACTTCCCCAAGGACTTAAGGCTATCCAGCGGTTTGTAGGATTTGCCAACTATTATAGGAAATTTATAAATAACTTTTCACCACGTATCTCTCCTATAACGAAGCTGACTAAAAAAGGTCTACACCCTAGGGTTTGGACTCCCGAAGCCCTTAAGGCCTTCGGAACTCCCAAGAAGGCATTTGCCTCTGCTCCAGTACTGCACCACCCTAATCCTTCTCTTCCTTTTGTTATGGCAGTAGACGCTTCTGAATCGGGTGTGGGAGCAGTACTGTCACAGAGGTTATCGCATGACGAACCCCTCCATCCCTGTTGTTTCTTTTCAAAAAGGTTGTCTGATCCAGAAAAGAATTACGATTTTATTTATTTATTTATTTATTTATAAAATATTTTACCAGGAAAGATACATTGAGATTTCTCTCGTTTTCAAGTATGTCCTGGGTCCAGAAATCATTGCATTGTTACAGTTAGTGTACAATAAAATACAAATACAATATTAATGTACAATATATAGAAAATTTAACATCGAACAGGTAGGAAATATATAATCAACCATGACAGGTACATTCTGTTTTGAGGTATGTAGAGAGGGATCTCTTAAATGACTTTAAGCTTAGGGAAGATTTTAATTTGTGCGGGAGGTCGTTCCACAAATGCGGTGCTCTGTAGGAGAAGGAGGATCGGGCTGATTTCTTTTTATATTGAGGTAGACTAAGTAAAGTGTTGGTACTGGATCGGAGGTTGTAGGAAGTGGGAACAGCCGGGGAAAGCATTGTGTTCAGGTAGGGTGGGAGTTTCCCAGAAAAGCTCTTAAACACAAGGCTGGAAAGATGAAGGGTGCGTCTGGATTCCAGCGACAGCTAGTTTAGTTATTTTAGCATGTCACAATGGTGGGTCCTGTAATTACATTGTAGCACAAATCGGCAGAACGAGTTATACAATGTGTTGAGTTTATTAATGTGAGATTGCGATGCAGATGCATATACTACATCCCCATAATCAATGATTCGCATCAGAATTTGCTGTACAATCTTTTCCTTTACTGAAGGGCTTAGGCAGGATTTGTTTCTGTACAGGGCACCTAGTTTTGGATACAGTTTAGATGCAAGCTTTTCTATGTGCAGACCAAAAGATAGATTGGGGTCTAACATCATACCCAAGTATTTGAAAGAGTGGACTGCGGTCAGTGTGCCATTTGAAATTGTTTTGATGGATAGGTGGGAATTGTGTAATTTGTGTAATTTAGGTACTGTTCCAAAGATCATTGTAACAGTTTTGTCAGTGTTCAGGAACAGTTTGTTTTTTGCGATCCACTTTTCTACCTTTGTAAACTGGTCTTGGAGCACAGCCTCAAGCTGCGGTAGTTCGGAATTGCTCGCTTACATGTGTACATTTGAGGATTTGCAGACATTAGGCAGATCATTTATAAATAATGAAAATAGTAGGGGGCCGAGAATGGAACCTTGGGGAACACCACACGTGACTGGGAGAGGGAGGGAGTCGCTGTCAGAAATGGACACATATTGTGAGCGTTCCGATACATACGATCGAAACCAGTTTAGCGAATGATCACCAATACCTGAGTTTTTGAGTTTGTGCAGTAGAATGTCGTGGTCTACTGTGTCAAAGGCCTTTGCAAAATCAAAGATTGTTGGGATGTTGGGAACAGGGAACTATTAGCTATTGTGTTAGCTTTTAAGGAATGGAGGTACTTATTAGAGGGTTCTAGACACAAAATCATGGTTATAACAGATCATAAGAACATCTCCTATATAGCTGACGCTAGAAGGTTATCTGCCCGGCAGGCTAGATGGTCTCTATTTCTTTCACGTTTCCAATACGTTATTACCTATAGACCTGGTTGCCGTAATGCCAAAGCTGACGCTATCTCTCGACAGCATGAACCTTTAGAATTTGTTAACCTGACTCCTGTACCTACTGTACCTGCGTCTCAGATAATAGCTGCAACCCGTTTGGTTGTTTCGTCTCCTTTTCTTGATAGTATTAAGACATACCAAACCCAAGCAACCCCTGAGACGCCGGCTGGTAAACTATACATTAAATCAAAGGACAGAAAAAAGTTGTTAACTTTATTTCACACCGCCAAAACTGCTGGTCATCCGGGGGTAATCAAAACCTATAAGGGCCTCCTTCAACAGTTCTGGTGGCCTTCACTTAAGCAAGACGTAATGGATTTTGTACAGGCTTGTCGGGTCTGTACGCAGTGTAAGTCCCCTAATGTGAGACCCCAGGGTCTACTCTTGCCTCTGTCTATAACAAAGAAACCATGGACCCACTTATCCATGGAGTTCATTGTAGACCTTCCTTTTTCTGATGGTCAGACAGTGATATTGACTGTGACGGATAGGTTCTCTAAAATGGCGCACTTTATACCGCTTAGGAAGCTTCCTTCCGCGGTTCAGTTGGCGCAGGTGTTTGCCAAAGAAGTATTCCGCTTGCATGGGGTACCTCAGGATATTGTGTCTGACAGGGGCCCTCAATTCGTCTCTTGGTTTTGGAGGGGCTTTTGTGCTGAGATGGGGGTCTCATTGTCGTTCACTTCCTCCTATCACCCGCAATCTAATGGTGCGGCCGAACGTGCTAATCAGTCTGTGGAATTGTATTTGCGCTGCTTCACTAATGCACACCAGGAGGACTGGTCTCGCCTCCTTCCGTGGGCTGAGTTTGCCAGGAATACGGTGTCTCACTCGTCTACTGGCTTAAGTCCTTTTGAGGTTGCTTATAGGTTTCGTCCTTCTGTCCTTCCCGGTGCGTTCTCCGACAAGGGAATGCCCGCCTTGGACCAGCACCTCGCCTCTTTGCGGAAGATGTGGGATCAGGTCCATGTTGCGCTGTCTCGTTCAGCAGCTGCTCAGAAGAGGTTTGCTGATTGCCGTAGGGTTGCGGCCCCTTCTTATGTTCCGGGTGATAGGATATGGTTGTCCTCCAGGAACCTCCGTCTCAAGGTTCCCTCGATTACATTTGCTCCCAGATTTCTTGGTCCCTACAAGGTGTTGCATAGGGTTAATTCCATTTCCTACTCCCTTGACCTGCCTCCTTCCATGCGTATTCCGAACACGTTTCACGTCCTGCTTTTGAAGCCCTTACTGTGTAACCGGTTCTCTCGTCCCCTTGGGCGGCCCGTTTCCCCTCGCGCTGTCCCTAGTGACGTGTACGAGGTGGCTGCCCTTCTTGACTCTCGTGTTTCTATGGGTCGGCTGCAATATCTGGTGGATTGGAAGGGGTACGGCCCTGAGGAGCGGTCTTGGGTTTCGAGCTCTGATCTGCACGCTCCCTCTTTGGTCCGCTCCTTTCATGCCCGGTTTCCTTTGAAGCCTTCTCCTTCGAGGGGGGGGGGTAATGTCGGGATCCCGCGGGCGGCTGCAAGGGGAGGCTGCAGTCCGCTCGCGCCACTCACCCTCCAGCCGTCCGCGTCCCCTTCCTGCCATGTGTTCGGCAGGCGGCATCCTCCCAGCCATTGATGCCGCCCGCGTCTTCCTCCACGTCCCCCAGCGGCAGCATGCATGACGCTGCACGCTGGGAGACCGCCCAATTTGTTACACGCCGGGGTCAGCCACCTGACCCGGTGTTAAAGGCACAGTGCCTCAATCACAGTGGGAGGTTTAAATATCTCCCACGTGTGATTGTTAATTCTGATTGGAAATTATCCAATCAGAATTAACCTTCTGGTTTAAATACTTACCTTTCCTGTTCCTCCCTGCCCTGTTGTGGTCTTTGCTCGCTAGTATTGATACTGAACTTGTGTTTCTGGTTACGTACTCTCTGTCTTGTTAATCTGACTTTGTGACTTCATCCTACCCTTTGACCTCGGCTTGTTTCTCGTTATTCTGTCTTCTGGTTCCCATTACTCGGCTTGTCTCCTGACTATTCTCTGTGTGCTTAGCCCGGCCACTCTAAGGTCCGGTACTGCACCTTTTCTGTGTGTTAGCGTGTTGGGTTCCCCGAATCGTGACTCTAGCACGTATCTACACAGGTTCTTCTGGGCTCTGCTGGCGCTGTGAGGGGGGAGCGGGTACCATGCTACACATGTTTTGGGAATGTCAGGCTTTAGGAACATTCTGGAAACAGATACAAGGCCTTATTGTGAATACTACCGGCCTCCTGATTCAGTTGAGACCAGAACATTACCTATTACATATAATACCTGGGCTCTCACTGCACCCCCACAAGAAAGTACTAATAACCATAATTACGGTGGCAAAAATTCTAATAGCCCAAAACTGGAAAAGCAAAGTAGTACCCACCATAGTGGCACTCACAGAGAGAATGGATGTTATAAGCTCCTATGAACGCATGGCCAACAGGATCCGGGATCAGGGAAATAGATATGATAAAGACTGGGCAAGCTGGAACCTTAAGCCATGATTTCCCATAACTAGTATGGGTTATAGGGGCATGTCTACTAAACAGTGATTAGCCAGTGACTGCTCAGTGTTCTAAAAAAAGACCTCCCAACATTATAATAAAGTGCCTTTTAGTGGACCACCTTTAAAATAATCCACAGGGGCCTCCCACTCGTGCACCATGAGTGGGGGCCACTAAACGGGGAACCTAGTGTCCCCCCTCGGCCCCCACCCGCCGCTCATGGGTGAGGGACGGACAACAGTCAGTAGGTCCCCCCCATTGTATGTGAGGGGCCCCCACCGCCGCTCAGGGGTGGGGGCCAAGGGGGGACACTAGGTCACCCGTTTAGTGGCACCCACTCTCGAAGCACAAGTCTGTTTTTTTCTTTTGTTTGTTTGTTTTTTATTAACAGTGAGCAGCCACTCACTGTTTAGCAGACATGCCCCTACTCGTGGTTTAGTGAATAGGGGTAGATAAATTACTAATACCAAGTAATCATTACTTAGTATTAGTAAATTTGTCTGAAAGACCAATTTAGATCTTTAAACCTTTTAGTAGATAGCTCCCTAATAACATGGGAATTAGGGAGCTATCTACTCGCGCCACAAATAGGATCGGAGTTTCATTCATTTGAATGAAATTCCAATCCGAAAAAAAACCTCCCGAATTGCGTCCTAAAATGGACAAACAGTTTTCATTCTGTTAGGATGAAATTTGGTAGTTTAGTCGGCGTTCGAATACCGTATGAAGCAGCAGGAGGAAGGTGAGTATTGTGGGAAATTTGCTTTGATCACAGGAAATGGAGCAGTAGTCCCTACTTTGTCTTATGTTTTAAAGAAAACTAGAGCAGACAGGAAGAAATGAAGAACAGATCCTGAGAGAGGAACATTCTGGAAACAGATACAAGGCCTGACAGTGGCGCTATAATTTATTTAGGTAGTATATGATATTTGATTGTTTTTCTGCAAATAGTCCAGGGTATGTTTTCCAAGACTCTATGTAGAACTTCTCTGTTTAATTTAACTTTAGTGTAATGTATAGGTAACACCCTAGGTGTCACCCTTGCGCCAGGTGTACTGTCAGTCACATGCAAGTAAAATCACTAGCATAGATTTGATGGATATTGCTTTTGTATATGTGTAAAAAAATGAAACAAAAAGAAAACTGCGTTTGGATGTGTGCATTACCTTTATCTCAATGTTTTGCTTCCATATTCAGGTTCAACTTATATTGTCGTTTAGGTGATCTACAAAGAACTGAACATCTTATTTTTACATTTAAAACTTTTTGTTTAGGGTATTGTTTCTAGTTTATACTGAAATTTGCTTCAGAACATGCATAATATTGTTCATAGTTTACCTTTGAGTTTAACATTTTATGTTTTTACAGAGTCAAAACCTCTCATGTACCTTCCTTCATGCTTCTTACTGGGTTTGTACTTCAAATTTATCTAACCTCTGCTTTTGCATCCAGAGCTATGCGTAAGACTTCCCACCAGTTTATGTCCTATAACTTTCCAGACTGTATTTTAATATATAATAAATAATGGTACACAATATATAATACACAATATATAAAGCACACGATAGGAATTACCGTATTACCACAAACTTTAAAATTGGTAGTATAATCTAGAAAATAGACAAAAAAATACACATAGGGTAATAAAGTAAAAACTGCGATAAAAGTAATTGGATCCACTCACATGATTCTGAGCCACTCCAAAAGCTGGCTCAGACTAAAAGCTTTGATATGTAGAGAATAGGTGGTCACTTGGTAAGGATCTGGATACTAGGTTCACTGCTATTTGCCTCTTAGGTGGAGCACCAAAGGAAATCCAGGATACCAGATATAGGTGACGAAAAACACTAAATACTTTATTTGAACATTACAGTAAAAAATGATTCCTTTCAATAAAAAGATAGTCCACCTCCACTTAATGCCTTTTGGCTTCTCCCCTTTCTCGAAAGTGGTTCAGTTGGGAGTGTCCTCATAGTTTTCCCTTTTAAATCCATTTTGGCTCTCTTTTTCGAAGACTCAATCAAAGCTTCCGTGTTTGTCATCATTTCACGCCCAGGCGCCTACGTCCGGACATTTCCTTGCCTCTGCCGTATGATGTGCGGTAGCGTGTAGATTAGAGTATCGCAACTCGAGTCAGCGTTTGGGTTTTCTGTCTGGTATTGTTCTGAACTCGTTACAAAAACTATTGCCGGCTATTCAGTCCGCCATATTAATAGAGTTAAAATTGAAAGACATATATTTCAAAGGGAATATCACATACAGTTATAAAAATCTAATTTCATAAAATAATTAGTAACCATAAAAAGTTATTTTATAAAATAGTGAATATTTATTCATAAATTCATACCAGTGTATACTATATGAATGAAATTAGACAAATTCTAACTAGAGGAGAAAAAGCGGAAATATCTAAAATTCTAAACAAACATTAAAAAAAAAAAAAAAATAGGAGTTAAGTGCATGAATTAATGCATTTAAGCCGTGGGATAACATAGTATCAAGATTAAAAATCCACCTCATTTCATACTTACTAAGGAGGCTATTTAAATATCCCCCTCTCCAATGTACTTTAACTGCTTCAATACCAATAAAATCCAAACCTTGCGGATTTCTATTATGTTTTTCTAAAAAGTGCTTTGAGACCCTATGTTGATAAAATTGCCTATTGATGTCATAAATATGTTCATAGATTTGTGTCTTAAGAGCCCTAGACGTTTTCCAATATAGTGGAAACCGCAGGGGCATGTTAGCATATATGACGTTTTTGGTATTGCATGTAATAATGATACCGGAGAAACTGACGGAAGCCAAGCACAGAGAAGTGGACACAGGTTTCTTCAGGAAGGAAGAGATTCTTTATTCGATTCACCGACCGGGGTTCAGAGGGACTAGCGTCACCACAACAAACAGTCTGAGCCCAGAACTGACTGTGTAAATGCATAATATAGACATATAGCTCCTCCTATAGTTAACTCTACCCACATATACTCTTTACCCAATCAGCTGAACAAAGCCTAACTTCCCTTACCTGTTAGACCACATGGCTCACCCAGAACAATGGAGGAGGGGAAGTGTTTTCAGTTCCTGCATTCCTGCACTTGCTCAGTACACTGTTGATTGTATCTTAGCTATGTGTAACTGACTAACTGATACACCAACATACGCATATGCCACGTGGAAATCTCGGCCTACTAAATTTAATTTCTACCGAGCTTCCACCACAATAAAGGATTTTATACTCTGTTCCTCCTTAGTCCTAAATGAGGTGAATTTCTTTACACATATGTTGTTCTCTTTATTATCTTTTACAGTGCAACCACTACAATTTCTACAATAATAAAATCAATGTTCTCTATTTAAAAAAAATATATATTTTCTTTCATTCTACCTTTATCTAAAAGACTGTGTTAAGATTCTCTTAAACTCATTAGCCTCTCTAAAAAAAAATCTTGGTTTCTTTCCTATAAAATTATGGATGTTTTGATCTACATCTAAAATATGAGTTTTTCCTTAATAATTTTCTGAAAATTGGAACGATTTGTACAAAAGTTAAAAATCAACGGAATGTCCTCTTTATCTTTTTGCAGTCAAGATTTATATTTTAAAATATCCTGTCTATTTTAATTCTATATTTTTCTCATTTATCGTTTTTATTGAGCAAAGTTTTACATCACATAACACGATAAGTAATTCACAGTACATTACTATACATCTGCGCATACAGTACTTAGAGATATTTTCGGGTCATCTATTGTGCATGTCCAGAACGTAATGCATTGTTAGGTGGCAGTAAATGTGATGCGTATCATTTTGACATTGCTTAACAGAATTTTCTAACTGGGAAAGGGATGGGGTACAGAAGAGAAAGGGATGGGGAAAGGGGGTGCCCTGGGTTCATTTCAATTACCACTAACATTAGCGGCACATCAGCCTGGCGTTTCTGTCTCTAAGCCTTTATTTACCATGTCTACCGTTTGCCTTTACTTGTCTCCCCAGCTTCATAGCCAACATTCCCATTCCCGGGTATATTTGTCTAAGCAGCCTCTCATCTTACCAGCCATCTTCTCATATGCACTAATTGTGTTCATTTTGGCGATAATAGTTTCTATTTGGGGAGCCTGCTTGCTCTTCCAGTTGCCTGCCAGAGCTACCTTGGCCACCGTCAAGATATTTAGAATTACTTTTTTGTGGGGGTGTGTGTCCATATTTGGTATAACGTGCAATAGGTATTTATCTGGTTGTAGGGGGATGCTTGTGTTAGTCCTGTGTGAAATCAGGGATTGGACCTGTGTCCAGAAGTTGTTTAAAAGGGGGCATGACCAAAATATGTGGAGCACGGTACCAGTGTCCGACTCACACCTCCAGCATAGGTTCACAGCACCCGCGTACATAGTCGCCAGTCTTTGTGGCACTAAATACCACCTCATAGTTATCTTGCTGTATGCCTCCCACAGCGAAAGACTATTCGATGCCTGTTTAGTTTGCAGCATAGCAGACTGCCACTCTTCTGGGGAGATTTGGCTACCTAGGTCTTTTTCCCATTTAGTCATGTAAGGTAATTTTGCTGATGCGTTACCTGCTATGATTGCATTATAACATACGGAAAGCGGTTTCGCTAGCTTGTTTAGGGATAGGTGGTTCGGCTGGAGCGTTGGTGAGTATTTGCTAGTGGCTGTTTGCTTGTTACGGGTAAGCATGATATTCTTAATTCTTAAGTACATAAAAAGGTCGTTAGAGTCTAAGCCTAGCTCGTTTTGTAAGTCAGCAAAGTGTTTTATTTCAACGCCAGACATTAAGTCCTCTACCAGTACCGCTCCTTTGCTTAGCCATTTACCTATCTGTAGGCCCGGGGAACAGGCTGTTAGTGCTGTGATTGGTGCTTTCCTAAAGAGTTTCGTCGGGTCTAGCATCATCGGGCTCCAGGCTTTCCACGCCTTGAGCATGGTTACCGAGCAGCGTATGTGCGGGCCTGTAGATGTTTGGGGTACGGCATTTGATAATGGGCAGTGTCGTGCGTGTCAAGGCATGCATTCTCCAATGACAGCCAAAGTGGGTTATGTGAGGGGTTGTGGTTTCGGAGAAGTCTTATTCCCTGCGCTAAGAAGGATGCTTTGTAGTATGCATTGATGTCAGGCATACCTAGTCCGCCCCTAGCGTAAGGGAGTCCCAGGTACCCTTTAGCTACCCTTGGGGGCTTTCTTTTCCAAATGTGTGCGTTTACTGTACTTTGGAATAGTTTAATCAGTGAGTTCGGAAGTGATATGGGCAAGGTCCTAAAAAGATATAGAATGTGTGGCAGTGTCATCATTTTGACAAGATTGATACGGCCTAGCCAGGATGTATTTAAGCCTTCCCATTTTTCAAGGGTGTTCTTAATTTTGCTTATTGTGGGATAGTGATTCTCTTTGGTCACAGTCTGGAGGGTTTTGGTCAGTTTGCCACCTAGGTATTGTAGGGAGTTTGTGCGCCAGTCAAAGGGATTTTGCGGTTTTACGTTCCCCAACACAGTTTTCGACAGGTTAATTGGCAAGGCCTGCGTTTTAGTGACATTGTTCTTGTAATATGAGACTTTCCCATAACCTGCCAACGTTTCCATGAGTGAAGGCAAGGAGGACTCTGGTTTTGTGATAAACAACAGTATATCATCGGCAAACAGAGCTAGTTTTTTGGTGCCCCCTGGTGTACTCAGCCCTTGTATGGCAGGGTCTTTTTTCACTATCCTAATCAGAGGTTCTAAGCATAGAATGAAGATTAGGGGGGAGAGAGGGCAGCCCTGTCTGGTGCCGTTACGTATGGCCAGCCTTTCAGAGATAAATCCTGTGCTAAACACCTTAGCCGAAGGATTTTGATACAGCGCCATTATGCTAGACCTGAATGCCGGAGGAAACCCCATTTTGGTTAAAGTAAGTAGCATATATCCCCAGTGCAGTCGGTCGAAAGCCTTCTCGGCATCAAGTGCTAGTAAAATACCTGCCTGGTGTGAGGTGCTTGCCCAGTCTATCAAGTTCAGGAAATGTCTAGTATTGTCGCCGACTTGTCGGCCTTGAACGAATCCTGCCTGCTCCTCTGAAACGAGAACTGGGAGGATTGGTTTGAGTCTAGAGGCAATAAGTTTGGCATACAGTTTAGTGTCAGCATTCAGGAGTGAGATTGGGCGCAAGTTGGCGCATTGTGTGGGGGGTTTATTGGGTTTGGGTAGTGTCACTATATGTGCTTCTAACATTTCTGGTGGCATGATTCCTGTTGATTTTATGTGGTTAAACATTTTGGTGAGGGGTGTGATTACCTGTTTGGCTAGTTTGATATAGTAATAATTTGACATCCCATCCGGTCCTGGGGCCTTGTGTTTAGGCAGGGACTTAATTGCTAACTCCACTTCATCCTCCGTGAAGGGGCTCTCCAGTTGTTCGCAATGTGTTTGTGTCAGGCTATCTAGGGGAGCTTTGTCTAGGAAATGGCCTATCTCGTCCTCTGTCGGTTGGTGTGTGGCTGAGTCCTTGTCTAGTTGGTAGAGTGATGCATACTATTTTGCTAGTTCGTTCACTATGTCCTGAGGGTTATAAAGTTTGTCTCCTGTAGCAGAGGTTATGTACGGGATTTTGGATTGTAGTTTGGTTTGTTTCACTTTATTGGCCAATAGTTTCCCAGCTTTGTTACCCGAGATGTAGTACGATTGTTTTAAAGACCTCAAGTGCTTCTCTGTGGTTGCGAGATGGAGGCTGTGGAGTGTTGCGCGGCATGTCATCAGCTGTGTGTGCGTTGCTAGCGTGGGTTTTGTTTTATTAGCGTGTTCCGCTTTGACCAATTCTTGCTCAGCGTTATGCAGAGCCGTGTTGTGGGATCGTTTTGTTCTAGCCCCTAATTGGATTAGTTCACCCCTCATGACCGCCTTATGGGCTAGCCATTGTGTGGTAGCAGACGACGAGCACTGTGTATGATCAGCAAAAAAGTCCTCTACCCGGGCCCTTATTCTTCGGAGGTGCTCTGGGGTGTCCAGAAGGCTATCATTTAGGCGCCATGTACCCCTACCCCTAGCAGGATATGGAATGCGCATTGTTATGACAAGTGGGGCATGGTCGGACCACGTGATCGTTCCTATGTTCGCTCTCGTGGCAAAGGGCATGGTTTTAATATCAAGTAAGCATAGATCTATTCTCGTGTGGGTTCTATGAACCGTTGAATAAAATGTGTAATCCCTCCCACTTGGATTTAGGTTTCTCCAGGTGTCATAAAAGTCATGTCTATGCATCAAATCCCTAAGGTGCAGGCCTAGCGAAATCGAGTGTTGTTGCGGACTTTTGTCCCCTTCTCTTCTAATGTCTACCTCTGGGTCCGGGGCACAGTTAAAGTCCCCGCTTATGATCGTGTGACCTACTTTGATCTCGTCAATCTTTCTAAATACCTTGTTAAGGAAGGATTTTTGTCTGTCGTTGGGCGCGTAAATTGAGGCTATAGTCACCGATAACCCGTTCAGGGAGCCCACTAGGATCAATAATCTCCCATCCTTGCTAGCATACTGTTTGGTCGGTGTGAAGGCCCAGTCTCTGTGAAAATATATGGCAACACCTTTGGCTTTAGTCGCGGACATAGCGTGGTAACCTTGGGGGTATGATTTGATGTTGAGTTGCGGAGGTTTGGTGATACAAAAGTGCGTCTCTTGTAAACTCACGACTGCCGCCTTGGATTTGGACATTTCTTGTACCACCAATCTCCTTTTATGGGGGCTGTTGAGGCCTTTAACATTTAGTGTTAATATAGTGAGAGAATCATCCATGATCCTGGTGGGAAATTATGCTATACCAGGGTATTGGGGTAACATTCACGTCTTGCGACCTTTGGTAAAAGACCATTCCAGGGCAAGGAGAAGGGGTGGGGTAGAGAGTAAACAGGGGTGTGGTAGGGGGAAAGGGGAAACCAAAGTATATACAAAGCGCCTTCGAGAAAACTGGCGCTCTACGTGGGTGAGGTGCGAGCGGGCAAACTGTTCCCCTCACACTTCTCATCCTGGGGTCGTACCCAGAGAGTACGGCCGAGTGCGAACAGCCTAATTCCTCATAAACTTGTATTACCCCTAACATTCTGAGGTTTCAAACATATACCCTATGAATATCTATAGAGAGTCTCATACTCCCGTCCCTCCTTTCTCCGGGCCTTGCACTGACACGTGGCATTTTAACATTTTGTCGCTAATGTGTGGCTACCCTGTACCCTCCTCGTGCTGCATCCCATGAGGGAGCTGCGAGGCTCCTGTCATTATGTATCTGTCCCGAACCTCACCCTCACGGGTGGTGCGAGTTGAGTTAGCCCCGCACTATTTAGTCCCGCTGTCTCGGTACTAGGGTATAACAGGTATTGTGCAGTCATTAACACGGTACATTATACAAATACTCACAACCAGTTACGTTAGCACGTCAGATATCAGAGGATTAGCCATGGGCCAGAGAGTCCTTTAAATGTTCAGTATTTGCCGTGGGGTGACGGCATGGTTCTGCCGGAACAGGACCCAAAGTCTTAATGCTTTCCACGTGGTGAGCACGCCATCTGCCATTCCGCCTGCGGCCTTTTCGGAGATGTTGTATTCGAAGCGTCCTGTGGTGGCGGTGGTAGCGGGAACAGGCCCCATTCCTTTAGTAAGCGCATTCCCACCTCTGGTTCGTTGACAGTGTGTGTCTTGGCATTCCTCCAGACAAGTAGCTTTGTCGGGTACCCCCATCGATATGGAATGTCGTTGTTCCGCAATGTCTTTGTTACGTTGATGAACTCTCTCCGCCTGCTCATAGTCATAGCCGACAGGTCTGCAAATAACTGAACGCCCGCATACGGTTCAGGCAACGTGGCTTGTTTCCTCGCCGCTTGCAGTAGGGAGTCTTTAGTTTTGTAATAGTGGAACCGCGCTACCACGTCTCGTGGTATATCTTGACGCAGATTTTGCGGCTTCGGTAGCCTGTGGGCACGGTCCATCAGCCATTCCTGGTCCGATGTGTCTGGTATCAGGGACTTGCAAAGGGATAGTAGGTAGTGAGGCAGTTGTTCCCTTGCTATATTTTCTGGAATTCCGCGGAAACGAATATTGTTCCTGCGGGATCGGTCCTCCATATCCGCCATCTTCCTTTTCAGGATCTGTTGGTCTTCCACTAAAGACTGTACTGTGTCTGCCAGCGTATCATGCGCAGCACAGATATCATCAGTGCGAGCTTCTGGGTTGTTGGTTCTTTCACCCAGATCTGCAATTTCCCTTTTAATGTCATTTGTGGCTTTCTTTAGGTCAGATTGCAGAATAAGCCTGAAATCTTGCAGCATAGCGTAAAGTTTTTTCTCCGTAACTGGGGCGTCGGTGTAGCGCTGCTCCTCGTGCTCTATATGAGAGTTTGATGCCTGAGCTTCCTCCAGCTCCTCGCCGCCGCCATCTTGCGCCGGCCGCGACCGGTCTTTTTTCGTTGATCGGATCGAGTCCGTCAGCTTTGTCTGCTTCGCTCGAGACATGATAGGTAGTAGAGGCAATTTGCTTCAATATTACCCTTGTGCTGGGGGGTAAAAGCTGCTTTTAGTCAAGCTATGGCTGTTTCGGACCGGGAGCTCTCACTCCATGCGTCCGTTCACCTCGGCAGTTGGACACGCCCCCCTCTTTAATTCTATATTAACCGTAGCACTTCATGAAGGATCATCCCTGCATTTCACTCAGGTGTTTGCTAGATTTGTTTAGCTATCACTGGGCTATTTCTGCATACTGACCTGCAGGGCTATTTCTGCCCTGTCCTTTTTTTATCACTTTAGCGATATATAGTGAGTAGGACACTATTCAAGTGTTGTAAGTAAAATGGTTGTACATACTTGTTTGTTTTTTTCATGCAATAATTATGCAGATTTATGAAACTTTGTTGCATGATCACTTCCTGTTTTACACCCTATATATTTCACATTGTGTCTATGTATGGTTGTCTTTAACAAAGTCTGTGCGGGACTGAAATATTAACCTTAATGTGTGCCACTTTTACACAATAAAAAAGAGTGCACAATATACAAAGTCCTCTGAGAGAGTTTTTCTGGGATAGTATACTTTGGCATAAAGTCTGCAGTGAGTACAAGACAGGAGAAAGTGCTGGGCACATGCTAGGGATAGATATATAGACAGGGCCGCCATCAGGGCATGACAACCATAACAGTTGTCATGGGCCCGGCGGTCCTGGGGGGCCCCGAGCCCCACATACTGCTGCAGTAAGTAATGGCTGAGCTGGGGAGTTAAACAATCTCCCCAGCCAGCCTGCACTCAGCAAGGGGCCCGCACAGCCATCCGCGGGCCCCTGCTGCTAAAAATATTCTCCCTCCGTGCAGGGCACACTGAGAGACAGCTAAGGGGCCTTCCAAAGACCCCACTAGGCTGCCCCTCAGTGTGCCTGTCTCCAAACACAGTCTCACTAAGCTGCCTGTAACTGCTCAGGGCAGCTCCGTGTGGCTTGTTTTGCAGGAAGTGACATCACCAGTCACAGTGCAGAGTGAGCTGTGCGGAGCTGCCCTGAGCAGTGTTACAGACAGCATGTCAGCATTGTGAGGTTCCTTCAGAAGAGGACCACCAGAGAGGTAAGGTTTGGGAGGGTTTTGGGAGCCCCTACCCCCCCTTGCTCCCACTGCATCCCCTACCCCCCTGCTCCCACTGCATCCCCTACCCCCTTGCTCCCACTGTGCATCCCCTACCCCCCTTGCTCCCACTGCATCCCCTACCCCCCTGCTCCCACTGCATCCCCTATCCCCCCTGCTCCCACTGCATCCCCTATCCCCCTACCCACTGCTCCCACTGCATCTCCTACCCCCCTTGCTCCCACTGCATCCCCTACCCCCTGCTCCCACTGCATCCCCTACCCCCCTGCTCCCACTGCATCCCCTACCCCCTTGCTCCCACTGCATCCCCAACCCCCCTGCTCCCACTGCATCCCCTACCCCCCTGCTCCCACTGCATCCCCTATCCCCCCTGCTCCCACTGCATCCCCTATCCCCCCTGCTCCCACTGCATCTCCTACCCCCTTGCTCCCACTGCATCCCCTACCCCCTTGCTCCCACTGCATCCCCTACCCCCCTGCTCCCACTGCATCCCCTACCCCCCCTGCTCCCACTGTATCCCCTACCACCCCTTGCTCCCACTGTATCCCCTACCCCCCTGATCCCACTGCATCCCCTACCCTCTGCTCCCACTCCATCCCCTATCCCCCCTACCCCCTGCATCTCCTACCCCCCTTCCTCCCACTGCATCCCCTACCCCCTTGCTCCCACTGCATCCTCTACCCCCTCTTGCTCCCACTGCATCCCCTACCCCCTTGCTCCCACTGCATCCTCTACCCCCTCTTGCTCCCACTGCATCCCCTACCCCCTGCTCCCACTGCATCCCCTACCCCTCCTGCTCCCACTGCATCCCCTACCCCCCTGCTCCCACTGCATCCCCTTCCCCCTGCTCCCACTGCATCCCCTATCCCCCCTACCCCCTTCCCACTGCATCTCCTACCCCCCTTGCTCCCACTGCATCCCCTACCCCCTTGCTCCCACTGCATCCCCTACCCCCCTTGCTCCCACTGCATCCCCTACCCCCTTACTCCCAATGCATCCCCTACCCATCCTGCTCCCACTGCATCCCCTACCCCCTTGCTCCCACTGTATCCCCTACCCCCCTGCTCCCACTGCATCCCCTACCCCCTGCTCCCACTGCATCCCCTACCCCCTTGCTCCCACTGCATCCCCGACCCCCCTTGCTCCCACTGCATCCCCTACCCCCTTGCTCCCACTGCATCCCCTACCCCCTTGCTCCCACTGCATCCCCTACCCCCCTGCTTCCACTGCATCCCCTACCCCCTGCACCCACTGAATCCCCTATGCCCCCTACCCCCTGCATCTCCTACCCCCCTGCTCTCACTGCATCCCCTACCCCCTGCTCTCACTGCATCCCCTACCCCCTGCTCCCACTGCATCCCCTACCCCCTGCTCCCACAGCATCCCCTACCCCCCTGCTCCCACAGCATCCCCTACCCCCCTGCTCCCACTGCATTCCCTACCCCCCTGCTCCCACTGCATCCCCTACCCCCCTTGCTCCCACTGCATCCCCTACCCCCCTTGCTCCCACTGCATCCCCTACCCCCCCTGCTCCCACTGCATCCCCTACCCCCCCTGCTCCCACTGCATCCCCTACCCCCCCTGCTCCCACTGCATCCCCTATCACCCCTACCCCATGCTCCCACTGCATCCCCTTCCCCCCTGCTCCCACTGCATCCCCTACCCCCTGCTCCCACTGCATCCCCTACCCCCTGCTCCCACTGCATCCCCTATCCCCTGCTCCCACTGCATCCCCTATCCCCTGCTCCCACTGCATCCCCTACCCCCCTGCTCCCACTGCAGCTCCTGCCCCCTGCACTGTGCTCAATGGTAGGGTTTCGCTTTTGGTAGTGGCTAGTGGGCTACCCAACTGCTCCCACTGCAGCTCCTATTACCCTTTGCACCCACTACATCCTGTCCCTCCTCTGCACCCACTGCAGCCTCTATTCCCCCCTGTACCCTCTGCAGCCCCTTCCACTCACACCCTTTACAGCCCCTTCCTTTCGGCACCCTCTGCAGTCCCTACCCCTTTGCACGCACAAACATAAAGGGACACTATAGTTACCAGAACAACTACAGCTTAATTTATATTATACAGCTTAATGTAGTTGTTCTGGTGAGTATAGTCTACCACTGCAGGGTTTTTGCTGCAAAGACTGCCTTTTCAGAGAAAATGCAGTGTTTACATTGCTGCCTAGGAACACCTAGGCGCTTCCTGTGTCAGTGTTGCAAAATGTGCAGCACTGACATTCAACATCTCCATGCTCTGCATGTCGACGCTGAACGCTTGTCATAGAGAAGCACACTCTGTCCTCCTTTCCAGCTGCTCTCTGTCTAACTTTCCTGCACCCTGTGGCTGCCAGAGCGTTGCCACGGGTTACTATGGCAACGCTCCGCACAGCACACAGGCCTGTCTCGTGAGATTTAGTCAGAGAGGAGCTGGAAAGGAAGACAATGTGTGCTGCTGGGCCCCCTCTTCAATGTACCGCGGCTGGCTCCCTCCACCATGCCACTGGATCAACAGGAAATGCGATCTCCCCCCTCCCTGGCACGGTAAGAACCAGGGAGGGGGGAATAAAATTGAAATATACACAAATAAATAAATAAAATAATACTCCCCTTCCCCCCTATTTTACACACACACTGAATCCTTACAAGCACACTCTGCACTACACACACACACACACACACTACATTCACTAAACACACTCTGCACTACACACACACACACACTACATTCACTAAACACACTCTGCACTACACACACACACACTACATTCACTAAACACACTCTGCACTACACACACACACTACATTCACTAAACACACTGCACTACACACACACTACATTCACTAACACACTCTGCACTACATTCACTAAACACACTCTGCACTACACATACACTACATTCACTAAAACACTCTGCACTCACTACAAACACTACATTTACTAAACACAATCTGCACTACACACACACACTACATTCACTAAACACACTGCGTTACAGACGCACACTACATTCACTATTCACATTTTGCTCTACACACACACACACACTACATTCACTATTCACATTTTGCACTACACACACACTACATTCACTAAACACTCAAATCCTTGTGGGCGGACTCGGGGCTGGCCCCGGGGGCCCAGATCTTGAGCTGTGTCAGGGGCCCTAAAATTTCTGATGGCAGCCCTGTATATAGATATTAAATCTATCCAAAAAAATGTATACACACTTTGAATTATTGTAAAGTCATTGTTTATTAACATACAGTTCATTTTCAAAATTTAAAAGAATCTACAGAAATTAATCATTTTTTGTGTGTCAGTGCCTGTTTTAAAACAGATGACTGTTCTATTTTAATGTATACAGTATAATTTTTGGGGGCACCCTGTGTGTGTGTGTGTGTGTGTGTGTGTGTGTGTGTGTGTATATATATGCCTTGCATTCTTTCTTTTTTTTTTCTTTTTTAACCCCTTAACACCGCAGCCAAATGTACAAGTTGTGAACGAAACAAAACGTAAACAAAACCTGGCATTTGCGCTATATGTCTGTCCAACCGTAATTCACCTCTTTCATATTAAATGCACCCCCCCTTATTATATATCATTTTATTCAGGGGAAACAGGGCTTTCATTTAA
Source organism: Pelobates fuscus (assembly GCF_036172605.1). Classification (NCBI taxonomy): domain Eukaryota; kingdom Metazoa; phylum Chordata; class Amphibia; order Anura; family Pelobatidae; genus Pelobates; species Pelobates fuscus. Next base: position 250,350,580 of record NC_086320.1, read on the forward strand.
TATCAAATATTTAGCTATGAAACATAATTTAATATGAAAAAAATGGGAGAAAATAAGATTTTTTTTGATTTTTTTCGTTCTACATGACATTTTAACTGTTAATGTCATAATACTGTTTGCTTTTACTGCAATAAAATACACATATTTGTATTCAGCAAAGTCTCACGTGTAAAACAGTACCCCCTATGTACAGGTTTTATGGTGTTTTGGGAAGTTACAGGGTCAAATATAGCGTGTTACATTTGAAATTGAAATTCGCCAGATTGGTTACGTTGCCTTTGAGACTGTATAGTAGCCCAGGAAATAAATTTACACCCATAATGGCATACCATTTGCTATAGTAGACGACCCAAGGTATTGCAAATAAGCGATGTCCAGTCTTTTTTAGTAGCCATTTGGTCACAAACACTGGCCAAAGTTAGCGTTCGTATTTGTTTGTGTGTGAAAAATGCAAAAAACGCCAATTTTGGCCAGTGTTTGTGACTAAGTGGCTACTAAAAAAGACTGGACATACCCCATTTGCAATACCTTTGGTTGTCTACTATTGCAAATGGTATGCCATCATAGGGGTAATTTTCATTCTTGGGCTACCATAGGGTCATAAAGGCAACGTAAGCAATCTGGCGAATTTTAATGTGAAAAAAATTAAACACAAGCATTATATTTGACGCTGTAATTTTTGAAAACACCATAAAACCTGTACATGAGGGGTACTGTTGTACTCAGGAGACTTCGCTGAACACAAATATTTGTGTTTCAAAACAGTAAAAAGTATTGCAGCAATAATATCGTCCCTGTAAGTGCTGTTTGTGCGTGAAAAATGCAAAAAACGTCACTTTTACTGGCGATATCATGGTTGTAATACATTTTACTGTTTTGAAACACTAATATTTGTGTTCAGCGAAGTCTCCCGAGTAAAACAGTACCCCCCATGTACAGGTTTTATGATGTCTTGGAAAGTTATAGGGTTAAATATAGTGCTAGCAAATTAAATTCCCTATACTTTCGGCATGGGTGGTCAGGCAGGTCCCGCTAATTGTAATTAATTAGAATACCTAATTATGTAAAATTATTACATAAATATATGTGTAGAATTAATATATGTATATATATACATATGTGTATATATACGTATATATATATATATTTTTTTTAAAATATTTTTATTTATATATAGGTATATATATAGTGATATATACGTATATATTTATGTATATAGATATATATATTATTTCGTTCTACGTGTATTTTGATATAAATATATATATATTAATATCACAATACAGTTAGAACGAAATAAAACACATCTATATATTTTTTAATATTTTATTTTTAATTATTTATTTTATTTTATTTTTTTACGTATTTACATATTTATTTTTTTTATATTATTTATAAATATATATATAACAATAATTATATATATATTTAATAAGTATCAGTCTACGTGTAATTTGATATTAATATATATATATATATATATATATATATTAATATTTAAATACACGTCGTGTATGTGTAAATGTGTGTGTATGTGTATATATATATATATATACTTAGATCATATATATATATATAATATATATGATCTAAGTATATTTTATTTGTAACTGTCATTTTTTTTATTTCTTTTTTTAACTAATATTTTATTTTTTTTACAGGACAGGGGGCAGAGACAGTGTCAGCCAGTGATGTCACATCACTGGCTGACACACAGGATCAGTGATCACAGTGACTGCCTGTCACTGTGATCACCTCCTGCAGATTGGGTAATTGACCACAGGGGGGAGTGCCTGGGTGGTACAAGCACTCCCCCCTTCCAATCTGCAGGGGGATCACTGTGCCAGTTACATGTGTCAGCCAATAGGCTGACACATGTAACACTGATCGCAGTGACAGGCTGTCACTGCGATCAGAGAGCTCTGAGATCGCAGTGACAGCCTGTCACTGCGATCTCAGACCTAGCAGATCGCGGTCACTGACCCCAGGGGGACTGCCTGGGGGGCCAGGTAAGTCCCCCGACCGCGATCTGCAGAAGGGGAAAGCCGCCGGCCGCATGTGTCAGCCGATTTGAAATCGGCTGACACATGCTTAATACTGGTCGCAGTGACAGCCTGTCACTGCGATCAGAGACTGCAGATCGCGGTCACCGGCCACAGGGGGGGTTGCCTGGGGGGCCAGGCATCCCCCCCGACCGCGATCTGCAGCGGGCGATTAGCGCCGGCCACGTGGGCGGCCATTATGGCGAGGACGTACTATTACGCCCGCCGGCGTTTAGAGCCGGTTCCTGCAGGGCGTAATAGTACGTCCTCCGGATTTAAGGGGTTAATATAATAAATGAATGTGCTGGGACCTGGCTTTTATACAGAATAAAAGTTGTTTGGGAGCACTCAGTCTTTTCCTTTTATTATTCCTTTTGAATTATCACAATACAGTGTGGTAAAAGTTGGTCTGGTTAATGTTTCAGTTCTGTGTGTGTGTATCCAAGCAATTTAATCTAAACACAACTATAAAAAATATATATATTTTTATTTATATAGTTTTATACTTGTTTAACCCCTTTTTGCCCTGCTCCTGGCAACCAGCCGTACTTAGCAGCACCTTCTTCTGTCGCTGACAGGGATCCTGAGCCTTTGATATAGTTGGGAGATTGGGACATCTTGCTCTGATGCTGTGCCTCTACTCAGTGCAACTTTTATTTATGGGGAACCCACCCCACTGAGTAGATGAGTACCCTACACTTAATAATACCTCAGAAACATGAAATAAATACAGACATGGGAATACAAACTGTATTGTGGTTAGAGTGATACACATATAACACCACCCCCGGGTTAGCCCCCCTCCATATTGAGAATTTTAACAAAAGATTATTCCATTTGTTAGATCAGGTTTGATCAACGATTTTTTTCGTTAGATCTACTCTAAAATATGCAATATTACCAATCATTGTCAGGGGGGGCTAACCAGTAGCCAGCCCCCCTCAACAAAAATTTGTACAAAATGTTGTTGATTATGATAGCTCTACGTTAGATCAGGTTTGATCAGGCACATTTTTTGTTAGATCTAGTCTAATTACTGAGATATTGCATATATAATTAGGGGGTCTGCCCCCCCCCTCCAACTGAATATTGGACAAAATGTTACTGATTTTGGTAGATATTCATTAGATCAGGTTTGATCAACAGTTTTTTTTGTTAGATCTGTCACGCAAGAGGCGGTATTCACTACTTAACTTTGTGGGCGTGACTACGGGTTTGCACCCCCCCCCCCCCCTTAAGTGAATTTTTTTTTTCTTTTATTGATTTTGATAGATATTCGTTAGATCAGGTACGATCAACAGTTTTTTTTTGTTAGATCTATCACGCAAGAGGCGGTATTCACTACTTAACTTTGTGGGCGTGACTAATGGTTTGCCCCCTTAAAGTGAAATTGATTTTGATAGATATTCGTAACAATAGAATGTACAAGCGCAATTGCAAAATCGTGATGTCCATAGCTTACAAACTCATAACGCTTTACATGGCTTCATTACATTGTTGTGAACAGTTACATTTTATGAATGCGAGGATAGAAAGGATGAAGAAAGTGGAGAAGGGTGTACAGTGTGAGGAGGATGGGGTGGATACATTTTAAACCAGGTAAGATTAACTGTTTTTGTCATTAGATCTATCACTCAAGTGGTGGTATTCACAATCTTATTTTGATTTTGCACATAAATACTGTGGTGGAATCTCAATAAAAATAAATTTAGTAGGCCGAGATTACCACGTGGCATGTGTACGTGCATATACTGGTGTATCGGTCGGTTGGTTGCACGTGGCAAAGATACGATCAGTAGTGTACGGAGCATGTGCAAGAATACCGGATATTATATTTTCCTCCTCCATTGTGCTGGACAAGCCATGCGGTCAAGCAGGAAGTTAGTTCTTGTTCGTTTTGATTGGTTATGAGAATGTGCGGGTGGAGCTTAATATGGGAGGAGTTATGTGCCTATATAAGGAGCCTGCACTATTGTCCGGGGCTCAGAACTTGTTGTATTTTGGTGACACTAGTCCCTCTGAGTCCCGATCGGTGAACCGAATAAAGAATCTCTTCCCTCCTGAAGAAACCTGTGTCCATCTCTCTGTGCTTGGCTTCCGTCAGTTTCTCAGGTATCATTTGGTGCATTGGCCGGGAAGCTCATCGTTCAACGGTAGCTGAGAAGCAGAGGCGTGAGACGGTCTATCTTTGCCCACGTTCTCTACGGCTGCACCCCTGAACTTCTGCGTGGACCTCCCTTCGTCTCGGCGCCACTGGTCTGTTGTCCAGGAGATCATCGGCCTCTACGTAGTAAGTGCTGGGGTGTCCCCGTCGATGAGTGTGAACTCAGGTTCAGGAACGAGGAGGTAAGACGACCGCTGTTTTAGACGGCGGACCCACTAGGGGTATACCGATTGTGCGGTAGGCCCATAAGGGGTTTGAATTGTGTATGGAATCTGCCCCCTCCAGTGGAGGGAAGGAGCGAAGGTGCACCGCTCAATTGAACGCTCTTTAGTAAGACCGTTTAATTTGGTTTGGAGTCAGGCATGGTTCTGTGTAAATAGCCCTAGCCGGACACCGGTGTCTTGTCTAGACTAACGTTCTAGGGTGTACATTTTGTTCGCTAGGTCGGAGGGACCGGGAGACTAAGCGGCGTCTGTGTAAATTCGGTCCACTAGCTCTCAACCTATCTTGGCTAAGTGGGAAGGCGTGTAAATTTGGAACCCACTAGACTTTTGATAGAGTAGATAGACTAAGAGGGTTCTGTTGTAAATTCCGCCCTCTAGTTCGCTATATGTGGTGCTTGGGCAGTGTGGCTAACCAAAACGGATGTAGATAGTTTTAGGTAGTCCATCAAGGTACTGGCCAATAGATTAGTTGGGAATTGTATATGTGTTAAAGATTGTTTAGTAGCGTGTATATCTTGCTAGATAGCGTGAGCTCTGCCGTCTAGCGAGAGTGTTAATAGTGTGTAGCTGTATTATAGTGCACGGTACCATAACCCTGTATATTTACTAACCCTGTATATTTACGGACACTGTATATGAATACTAATAATTGTCATCTATTGCATGTCTAACACCATAACCACTATTAATTGTACTGTGACCTTAAATTGTACTTTGACCTATGCTAACCGTACTGTAACTGCTGTTTGTAAAGACGATGTTACTGGGGTATGTTATAGATGGGTAATTCATATATAGGGAATTATAGCGTGGGTGACTGTATAGTTTCGCCAAAGGGCATAGTATCTATTATTTAGTGACTGGTGTAACAGCTGTGGGTGTACGGGAATTCCCTGAGTGTTTTTATTGTGTACGTTTCACTTGGTAACTGTACCACGTGGTGCTGTTGCCGAGGGAACGGGTGTGACCGTTGAATAGAGTGCGTGTATAGTATTCGTTGGAAACGACGCTCCAGTATGGGCGCGTCGGACTCGACGATTTTCGATCCCTTAGGATGTGCTAAAGAATTTTAAAAAGGGATTTACAAAATGTGATTTTGGGGTTAAAATGTCTAATGTACGTTTGATTACATTATGTACTAGGGAATGGCCTACTTTGGTTGCCGCATGGCCGCCACGTGGCAGTTTAGATCCTAATCTGGTACAGCGTGTACACGTGGCTGTATCAGGTAGGCCTGAACTTTATGGACAGTTTCCATACATTGATTGTTGGAGGCAGGCCGTAAACGACTCGCCAAGATGGATCCGAGTATGCCACGAGGAGCAATGTCGCCTCATGGTGGCCAGGACTCGTTTGTCCACTAGTGCCATGGTTACGCCCATTTTGGACACGCCCCCTGAGTCCGAGATCCCTATGCCTCCCCCTTACTCCTCCTCCACAGGAAGAGGAAGAGGAAGTGATACAGGAAGCTCTACACCCCTTTCCCCATTGTCCCCATCTACTTCCTCCTCTAGTTCAGAGTCCATCCCCCTCATTACTAAACCTCCCCTTCCGGTACCAACCCCCGTTAAACCCACATATCCTGATTTGGCACCATATCAAGCTTCCGGTCAGGCTTCCTCTAGCCCGGCCCGGAATATTTTATTCACCGACCTTCCCCACAATAAAGCTTCCTCATCCCCATGCCTTACTACCCCTCGACTGGAACCCCTAACAGACGCCCCTCAACGAAGCCCTATACTAACCCGACAACTGACCGGTACCCTAAAGCCTAAACATTATCAAATGCCACTTCGTTTGGCTCCCGGCTCAGCACACCTTAATGATGAAAGTCAATTAGTATATGCTGACCCAGTCTTCGTATACGTCCCATTCACAACTACCGATCTCTTAAATTGGAAAACCCATAATTCCTCGTACACTGACAAACCTCAAGCCATGACCGACCTGTTCACTTCGAAAGTCCAGACGCACAATCCTACTTGGGCTGATTGCCAGCAATTACTAATGACATTATTTAACAACGAGGAGAGAACTAGCATAAACCAAGCGGCCATTAAAGCACTGGAAGAAGAAGCTCGTACATTAAATCAAGCTAATCCAGCAACATGGGCCACAACCCATTATCCTAACAGTGATCCCGAATGGAATGTTAATGGCGCAGATATGGTTCATTTAAAAGCCTATAGAGACGCTATAATTGCTGGCATGAAAGCCGGAGGGAAGAAAGCTATAAATATGTCTAAGACGGCTGAGGTGTTACAGAAAAGTGATGAACCGCCCAGTGTCTTTTATGACCGATTATTGGAGGCATACCGCTTGTATACCCCCTTTAATCCGGAAGCCCCTGAGAATTCCCGAATGGTAAACTCTGCCTTTGTCAGCCAAGCCTACGGAGATATTAAGCGCAAGCTACAAAAGTTAGAAGGGTTTGTAGGAATGTCCATCACCCAACTAATGGAGGTAGCTAATAAAGTTTACATGAACAGGGAATCAGAGAATAAGAAAGAGGAAGAGCGCAAGATGCGTAAAAAGGCGGATATGCTAGCGGTAGCGATCGCAGGCGTAGAAAGATGGGGACCGGATAGAGGCGATAGCAAGTGGAATAGGGAACCCCTGAGTAGGAATCAGTGCGCATACTGTAGAGAAGAAGGGCATTGGAGAAGCGAGTGTCCAAAAAGGGAGTAGTATGAGAGAGACCAACCCAGGGCAGGATATGGAAACTTTAGAGGTAGAGCGAGAGGTAGAGGTGGTCCCGGAGGGAGTAATGGTAACAGAGGTAGTGTTAGGGAAGATAGATATTATCCCGCAGCGCAGAGATCCCGCGATAGAGAAGACAGGGACTTTGTAGGATTGGCTGACACGGTCATGGAGGACTATTGATACCGACCGGGCTCCATCCCCCTTGGCCGAGCGGAGCCTATGGTCGATGTATCAATAGGGGGAAAAAGGAGTGCATTCATGATCGATACTGGTGCTGAACATTCGGTGGTGACTGACCTAGTTGCTCCTCCATCTGGAAGAACTATCACCGTAATAGGAGCAACTGGAAGGAGTGCTGCAAAACCGGTTCTTAAAAGTCGACTCTGTACATTGGGAGGCCACGGACGTGATTTGCTATCAAAACTACAAGCGCAGATAACGTTCCTACCAAATGGAACAACATCCTTAAAGTTTAATGGACCTTCAGGTATTATGACTTTATCAGTACCAAAGGAAGAAGAGTGGCGACTTTATACAGCGTTGACTAGCCAAAACCCTAAGAGTGATGAATCCTTATTCAACATACCAGGAGTTTGGGCAGAGAACAACCCACCAGGACTGGCCCGCAATATTCCACCCATTCGAATTGAACTAAAACTTGGGGTTTATCCAGTGAGCCTACGGCAATATCATATCCCGCAGAAGGCTAAGAAGAATATTCAATCTTATCTGGATACGTTCATACGGTATGGTATCCTAAAATTCTGTACTTCCCCCTGGAACACCCCATTGCTGCCTGTTCAAAAGCCCGGTACAGATGAGTATCGCCCTGTGCAGGACTTGAGAGCAGTCAATGATGCGGTTGTAAGTATACACCCAGTTGTGCCCAATCCGTAAAACCTGCTTGCTTTAATTCCGGGCGGGGCTACCTATTTTACAGTCTTAGACCTCAAAGATGCCTTATTTTGCCTCCGAATTGCTGCAGAAAGCCAATGTATCTTCGCTTTCCAATGGGAAAATGATGTAACGGGCTCGAAACGCCAGATGACTTGGACAAGACTGCCCCAAGGGTTTAAAAATTCACCTACCCTATTTGGTTCAGCTTTAAGTCAAGACTTACTGGATTTCAAGTCCATCCCAGGAGAGTGTGTACTATTACAATATGTAGATGATTTGTTGATAGCCGCAGTTACAAGGGAAATATGTCAGCAAGCAACACACAATCTACTACACATTCTCTGGAAGGCAGGATACAAGGTGTCTAGGAAGAAGGCTCAGTTGTGTCTGCCAACTGTCAAATATCTGGGATTCCATATCTCTGAAGGTCAAAGAATCATGGGGCCAGAGAGAAAAGAAGCTGTGTGTCAAATACCAATACCCAAGAATAGAAGACAAGTGCGAGAGTTCTTGGGGGCAGCAGGCTTCTGTAGGATATGGATTCCCAGTTATGCGATATTGGCGAAACCTCTGTATGCAGCTATCAAGGGTACAGAACACGACCCCTTCCTATGGACTCAAGAACAGCAAAATGCATTTGAAGATGTGAAGAAGGCTTTGATGAGTGCCCCAGCATTAGGTCTACCTGATCACACACGGCCATTCTACCTATATGTACACGAGCAAAGAAGAATGGCTGTGGGAGTATTGACACAGTACTTGGGATCATGGCAAAGACCTGTCCCTAAGCAACTGGATGCAGTGGCCAGTGGTCTTCCACCTTGTCTAAGAGCCGTAGCTGCAGCCGCCCTGCTGGTAGCTGAAGCCGATAAACTCACTCTGGGTCAAGAACTTTATGTGCGAGTCCCACACGCAGTACAGACGTTGCTAGATTACAATGGCAATCATTGGTTCAGTAACAGCCGCATGACCAAGTATCAAGCAATGTTGTGTGAAAACCCAAGAGTGCATTTAGAGACTGTCAATACCTTAAATCCAGCTACCCTTTTGCCGCAACCTACTGAAAGTCAACACGATTGTTTGGAGGTGATGGATGAAGTATTTTCAAGTAGACCAGATCTTCGTGACTTTCCCATCCAGAACCCTGATGTCCAATACTATACGGACGGCAGTAGTTATGTGAAAGAAGGGATTCGCTATGCAGGATATGCAGTAACAACGATAGACAAGGTGATAGAAGCTCGGCCACTGTCAAAAGGAACATCAGCACAGAAGGCAGAATTGATAGCACTAACACGAGTGTTACAATTGGCTGAAGGTTTAAGAGTAAACATCTACACGGACTCCAAGTATGCGTTTTTAACCACTCATGCCCACGGAGCTTTGTATAAAGAAAGAGGACTATTGAATTCAGAGGGCAAAGAAATCAAGTACGCAGCTGAAATACTACAACTATTGGAAGCAGTATGGGAACCGAAAGAAGTTGGGATTATACATTGTCGAGCGCATCTGAGAGGAGATGGTGATGTAACCAAAGGAAATCGGACGGCAGATAATGCAGCTAAGTGTGCCGCTGAATCAGGAAGACAGGAATATGTGGAACATATAGCTGCTCTTATACCGACTCCACTGTCTCAATGGACTCCAGTTTATACAGCTCAAGAAGAAGAGTGGTTAAAGACTGAACCTGGAAAGTACCTGGAGAACAAAGGGTATCAGTTAGAAGATGGGAGAATAGTTATTCCAGCATCACTAGCGGTAGAAATTGTCCAAAATTATCACAACGGGACACATTCTGGAAGAGAGAGCACAGAAGAATCTCTCAGAAAACATTTCTACATACCAAGATTGTCCAACTTAACTCAAGCCATTGTACGAAGATGTGTAACATGTGCTAAAAATAATGCAAGGCAAGGACCAGTAAAGCCACCAGGAGTACAGTATATGGGGGGACTCCCTATGTCCGATCTACAAATTGACTATACAGTTATGCCTAAATCTGGTGGACATCGCTAGCTACTAGTAGTTGTGTGCATCTATTCAGGCTGGGTAGAAGCATGTCCTACTCGTACAGAGAAAGCAGGAGAAGTTGTGAGATTCCTGCTACGAGAAATAATACCCCGATATGGACTACCCTGCTCTATAGGATCGGATAATGGTCCAGCCTTTGTTCACCAGTGCCTACAACAACTGACTCATATGCTTGGTATTAAGTGGAGACTTCATACGGCATATAGACCTCAGAGTTCTGGTAAAGTAGAAAGAATGAATAGAACTATTAAGAACCAGTTGGCAAAGATGTGTCAGGAAACCCAGCTTAAGTGGAATGTTCTTTTGCCTATAGCTCTGTTGCGTATTCACAGTACACCTACCAGAAGGATGGGTCTCTCTCCTTTTGAAATCATGTATGGGCGTCCACCTCCCGCACTTGGTAACTTAAGGGGGGATTTGAGTCAGTTGGGAGAAGGAATTACCCGGCAGCAGGTTGTAGAGTTGGGTAAAACTATGGAGGAGGTACAGAAATGGGTACAAGATAGATTACCTGTGAATATTTATCCCCCTGTTCATAGTTACCACCCAGGAGATCAAGTGTGGATTAAAGAGTGGAACAGTGTACCGTTAGGGCCTAAGTGGAGGGGTCCTTATGTTGTTCTTTTGTCTACCCCTACAGCTATAAAGGTGGCTGAAGTGACTCTGTGGATTCATCACTCCAGGGTTAAACCAGCAGCAGTAGATTCTTGGCAAGCTACACCAGATCCAGAGAATCCCTGCAAGATCCGGTTAAAGCGCACGACTCAGTCGGAGTGACGAGGAAACATTGTGGATTACAATTATTGTTTTTACAGAGATTGGTAAGTGAGTGTTTTGACGGCCATAATAACGCCTGTCCGCTCACCAACGTATTATTAAAAGCCAGGAAAGTCTCGAAGCGACCCCTGTGAAGACGAGCAGAACTCCATTCCCTTCAGCCCTTACAACCTGGAAGCTGAGGTGCCATCGCACGGACGAAGACTGAGGATGCAGCCGACGAAAGAAGTGTTGATGATAATGTTTGTTTATATGTCTTTTTATATTCAGGAAGGTAGAGGTACCGACACTCCTAACTGTGAGGTTTGCATTAAGACTACTAAGACAGGTAATCATATTTCCCAGACCCTAGCGAGGGAGCTAAGTCTTCCTGCTCGACACTGCTCCCTTGCACGCCCACTCTATAGTGATGTGAGATCATGCCAAACTAATCTTATAGATTTTTTCTTTATTGGGTAGATCAGGGTGGTACAGTAGACATTGCTTACCTAGATTTTAGTAAGGCTTTTGACACTGTTGCACATAGAAGGCTTATCAATCAACTGCAATCTAAGCTTGGATTCCAATATTGTTGAATGGGTAAGGCAGTGGCTGAGTGACCGGCAACAGAGGGTTGTAGTCAGTGGAGTATATTCGAAGCATGGCCATGTTGCCAGTGGGGTACCTCAGGGATCTGTACTTGGACCCATACTCTTTAATGTTTTTTATTAGTGATATTGCAGAAGGTCTTGATGGTAAGGTATGTCTTTTTGCTGATGATACTAAGATATGTGCCAGGGTTGATGTTCCAGGAGGGATAATGGTGAAGAGAGCAATCTCACCACATTGCATTGTAGAAGCCTGGTTGCCCGCCTGCTGCCTTTGGACTATGGACCAGACTTTAAAATACTTCATTTTCCCTGCAGAAAGGCGTATTTGTGCCTTTCTGCCGGGGTGTTCGGTAGATTTTATCTACCGAACAAACTTCCGAAGGAGCGACCACCTGGGAGCTGGAGTGTGCTGCCAATTTACCTCCCTGACGCTGCTGTTAACCACAGCTTAATTGACGAATACAGGGTGGTCTTTGTTCGTTTACCGAGCACGTGGAGGCGGCCATTTTAAAAGTCCCGAGCGGCCAGCGGTGTTCAGCGCTTGCACCATGGATCTAAAAACGGACACTTATTTGCACGAACACCGCTGAGCCGTCCGCCGCCTGGTTCTTATTCATACAGATCTAATGAATACATGTTCATCCGGTACTTTTGTTATGTGAATGTGTTGGCCCAGATAGCTATGCCATGGAGCCTATTCGTGTAATTAAAGACTTTGGCTCCATCTCAATTGAACTGTGTGAATAGGATCTGAGCGATATTCAGTAGTTTTGTGTGCTCAGATCCCAGCTATCTGGGGATGTGTGACATGTTTTATGTATAAAATATAACTTTGTGTATTTTAAAGTGTTTTTATGTTTTTGTGCTCACCATGTGCATAATGGCGATTTGCCTTTGTCCTGGGAGATAATCGAATTACTTCTCAATTATATCCAGGGCAGAGGAGAGGAAGCCAGGATGTATTGTGGGAAAGTATTGTGACTGTATGTCCTAAATTGATACCTGTCTGTCTTTTGTTACAGTCTCCCATTTGGTCCCCTAGGGGAGTGTCCACCAAGTGGGAGACCTGCATAAATACCTGCCTTGTCTCGTCTTTGGGGGGATTCACTGTATGCTGATAGAGACTGATTGCCAGGAGTGTAAACCGCTTGGGAGCTTTTCCTGTTTGTCTGCTAGCAGCTATTCGTGAGGTTCCGGTTTGGGAGTTTGGAGTGCTACCTTATTCCCTTGTATGCAGTTCAGGAGTTTGTTGCATTCACTTGTATTCAATTCGGGAGTTTGGTGTTTTACTGAAGCTGCCTTTATATCTGAAAGGGGAATATCTCAAAAAAGAACAAGTAACAGAAGGCGCTCAATACACGTCTACAATTTGTAAATATAAATTCTTATATTGAATGGGGAATATCGCCTAAACGGATTTTAACCCCTTTGTCTGCTGAAACGGTCCATTACAATTGGTGGCAAGCGGCGCGATCGTTCCTACAGCCAGAAGGACAGCTACAGGAGACACCATTCCGTGGATTTTACAATTTGAGGGCAACGCATGTCCCAGTACAGCGACCCTGACAGCACCGGGATGAAACCAGCAGTGGAGTACGATGAGGGTGTCATGGATGACCGAGATGCAGTCCGCAAAGGCATCTGGTACCAGGCACGTGGTATTGCGGAGTACCAGCGGGACGAGAGATTCCCCAAGGAAGACCAGCGGTTGCAGAAGCGAGTAGCCCTGCGGATGCCCTTCCTGGGAGAGCAGCCCCTGGAGGAATGGGTGAGGAAATTGGAACACCTAGTATGGCAGGATATGTGGCTATAAGATGCCTACCAGGCGCTCTGGTGGTATGGGGCACAGTACCTGCCCTGGACAGCCGAGCATGACAAGCCAGAGGGAGAGGAGTTTCATGGTCCTGGCTTGTTATGGGAGTCTTTTTCAGAGCTCGAATTTGGGAGCCCTACACAAGCCCGGTTCAGTGATCTCTTGGAGTGGAGGGAGAGCAGGTATGACTGGGACGACACTCACGAGATTGAGCAAGACCTGGCCCACCTGGTGACCCGGGAGATAGAGCTAGAACAGGGCTACCAGCAGCTGTTTCAATGCAGTGAGAAGGGAATATTGCCTAAACGGATTTAAACCCCTTGTCTAATGAAACGGTCCATTACAATAATGATTTAGGTAAACTAGAAAAATAGTTGTGGCACCTGACATTTAATATGGATAGAGTCCAAATCTCAACATCTGAGGAAAGGTATTTAGGGGTAATTTTTTCTGATGACTTCAAGGTAGGCAGACAATGTAATAAAGCAGCAGGAAATGCTAGCAGAATGCTTGGTTGTATATGAAGAGGTATTAGCAGTAGAAAGAGGGAAGTGCTCATGCCATTGTACAGATCACTGGTGAGACATAACCGACCATATCTCCAGAAGGATATTGATACTTTAGAGAGAGTTCAGAGAAGGGCTACTAAACTGTTCATGGATTGCAGGATAAAACTTACAAGAAAAGGTTAAAGGATCTTAACATGTATAGCTTGGAGGAAAGACGAGGGGGATATGATAGAAACATTTAAATACATAAAGGGAATCAACACAGTAAAGGAGGAGACTATATTTAGAAGAAGAAAAACTACCACAACAAGAGGACAGAGTCTTAAATTAGAGGGGCAAAGGTTTAAAATATCAGGAATATTACTGGATGCATGGAATAGCCTTCCAGCTGAAGTGGTAGAGGTTAACACAGTAAAGGAGTTTAAGCATGTGTGGAATAGGCATACGGCTATCGTAACTATAAGATAAGGCCAGGGTCTAATGAAAGTATTTAGATAAAAATTGAGCAGACTAGATGGGCCGAATGGTTCTTATCTGTCGTCACATGTTTCAGTGCCGTGTACCGGAATATGACATCATTCTTGCACCTGGCATCACTAAACTGCGCGTGTGAGGAGCTAGAAGGGAGAGCTGCTGCAGAGAGAAGATCCCCACTGGACCCCAGGGAGAGGCCCCACAATGATTTGTGAGTTTGTGCAAGAATATGTGTGTGTCTGTCAGTCAGTCAGTGAGTGTGTGTTGGTCAGTGTTGTGATGGCCGCGGCTGAACCGGGGAGGACCTGGAGGTGCACGGAGGCATGCAACGCCACGTCACATTCAGATGTGACACCAACGTGCTCCACCTTCACAGGGTTTCAATGAGTAGCGGGAGGATCCGCTTTGGCACAGGATGCGGACGGCGCCACTGGGGGTATACCAGAGGCTGAACTCCGGAGTCGCATACTGGTAGCGGCAATGTGAGTGGAGTCTGATTGTTGGCTAATTTTTTTTTTTTTTTTTTTAAACAAGGGCTGGGGTTTAGTAGAGGTGGGATGGGAGGGACTGGTATGGGGGGCTGATATTTAGTATAAAGGGGGGGCTGGGGTTTAGTATAAAGGGGGGGCTGGGGTGTTTTGTTTTTTTGTTATTTTTATTAATATTTTCAAAATGAACCTATGTTTCTATGAAAATTTCATAATTTTTTTCCGGCCACATAAACTTAAACCTTGTGGGGTTTTTTGGCCCGTGCAAGCCTTTGGTTTGACATGCGTGTCTTACATTATGCCTGTCCTGTTGTATTATACACCTCTAAACTTGCAAAGCATTCTGTTTAAATGTACATTGTAACGGATCGGCTGGCACCCTGACTAGGTACCTCCGTTGACGGATGCTCCTAGTACTTTCTGAGGGCTTCAAACACTCCTCTAGACACCATAACCATCGCAGACCCCATGAACCGCCACAGTTTGGTTGGGGTCTCGCCGTCTTCCACCCACTCTGGACCCATGACCAGGATCCAGCTTCCAGTAGGTAGACCTCTCTTAATCCACAGAGCAGGAACAAGTTCTTACAAGAGCTTAGTGATTATACTCTGGGGAGTATAGGGATTATAGCAATCCCCAGAGTGTAGGTAGTTCTTCAATCCCCCAAACATGAGCTGAAACTTCATGAAGGGTAGAACAAGTCTGAGGCTTTATTGGTAGGTTTGCTTATATGCAATTCCTCAGGCCAGAGGCACACCCCCTGGACATGATGGAACACAGGCACACAAAGGACACAAACCAATCACAACAATACAACAATGTCCGACACTCCCACATACTGCACACAATCCCTCCCCTCTGCCTGTGATACAATTAACAAAGACAATGGTCTAACTCAATTAACTCTAAACAGAAAAAAACATGTATTTTTACAAACCCCAAAAAGTACCCCAAAATACAACATATCACCCACAAGTCACATCCCCTGATAGCCTCGATCTGGGTGAACATATCCAAAAATAACCCAGATTGGTTTCAGGGGTTCAGGAATTTCCTGGAAGTCTTATTTTTGCCCCACCGTGCACATGGTCCCATGCCCAAAACAGTTCCATACACTTGACGACAACACACAGCTGGACAATTTAAGATGGCTGCCGCCACATGTTTGAATCTGTTCAAGTTAAAAGTCCAAGGGGCAGAAACAGTACTTTTGAACATGGATTATCACAGGGCAGGAGGCTGGCAAACAGGCCCCTCCAAAAACCAGTGACAAAGTGGATTTTGTCACATACATGTTTAAATGTATTACGTTTTTTCATATTATAGTTGATAGCCTTTGTTTAAAACTACTACAGTAGGCTCATTAAATATTAAGTATTTGCTTTCTCAAGTTAAATTGTTATAATTTTTGTTTCCCTCCTCAGTATGGCATGCTGCTTTATCAGAACTATAGAATTCCTCAGAAAAAAAGCTTCCATACAAACTTCTCTGCAGTGGTAGGTATGTTTTATAGCTTCTTGTAGCAACAGTAGTTGGCATTTTTATTACCTCAACTTGATCTAGTTCTTCTAAAAGATGTAATTAAACACTTTAATCATATTGTGAAATGGGAGATTACTGTGTGAGAGGATGTGTTCCCTTAAGATTTATTCCCCCACCCCTCACTCCCATCAAACATATGGTGGAAAAGCAGAACTGTTTTAGGGTTGGGGGTTGCTTACAATTACAATGCAACTTAGCCACATTTATATATGTTTTGAGCATAAATTGTCTTTGCCTGCCATTTACTAAACTAGGAATTTGTGGAGAATGGACCATCGAATTCTAGGCCGTTTGTTGTTGGGTTTTTTCAGGTTGTTTATTTCAAGCCCCTGGCAGTTCTCAACATTGTATGGTTTAGACTTAGAAAATTAACTCAATTGTGTTAAAGGCATCTTTCTTGAACAACTTTACTGTTCCTGTTTCAGAGGAGTGTGTCAGAAAATTCTTTAGTAGCAATGGATTTCTCTGGACAGACTGGAAGGATAATTGAAAACCCAGTAGAAGCACAAAGTGCTGCTGTTGAAGAAGGACATGCTTGGAGGGTAAATATTTAAGTTTTTGAAAACTTTATTTTCCTTTAATTTTAGAGATGTTTATTACTTGTACTTGGAATACTGTCTAATAATTGCAAATTTGGGCATTTTTAATATAGAGGTCAACTTTTATGACAAATGTAATGTTTTTTTGTTTGTGTCAATATGTGTATATCGACCATAAATAGAAACGCACAAACCTAGTTAATGCAAGGATGGATGCTGCATTTATGTGAACGAGTTTTGCTTAACTCTTATTTGAGTAACTTATAAAAAAAAAAAATATGATTATCTTCTGTAACATCTGGTTGGAATGTCAACGCTAAATCTTCTTAATTTCTTCTTGTCTTCAGTTGATTGATATATATACAGAAAAAAGAAAGGAAGGCAGTGCCACTACAAACCACTGTAACCGCTAGTATTCCTATTTACCGCTATAACGTCTTAAAACTTAGAATTTAGCAGGGCTAACCATACAGATATCTTAGCTAAAATTTTGTATAGTCGGTATAGAGTTTCTCTATTTAAAATACATAAATAATTGAGAATACAATAAAAATAGGAGTTGGAAGCAATAACTTTTGTCTTATTAATATAGTTTATTGAATATAAATGAATACAGTTATATAAACTTAATAATCCATTAAAATATCATAAAGCAGAGTATATAAAATTAAATGAATAAATGCTTGCAAAAGTATTAGTATAACATAGCCTCCTGCATATACAGGTAATCTCTCAGTATGTCACCTCCAGAGTCGGTCAGTAAGTCTCTACCTAGCATTGATTATGCATGTATATATATATTATAGCATTTCTAATTACTACTGGTAATGTATGGGTTAATTCATCTTGGGGTTAAAAGCAGTTCATATATTAAAATAAAAGAAAAACACCCTTATCAGTCTTATGTCATAACCCAGACATCTTTAACCTGTATTTGGACTAGAAGTTAGGTTGACATGCACCTTAGGGTTAAAAGCAGTTCATATTTAAAAATAAAAGAAAAACATACTTAACAGTCTAATGTCATAACCTAGACATCTTTAATCTTTATTTGGACTAGACGTTGACATAGACAAAGCCTTGAATTGTTATTGCATTAGTCTAAGACAAGATGGAGTAAACATGTTGTGTACTGTAAATAGGTAAAAGGTTATTAGTTAAAGAAACAGTTGCAGTTTAAAGAAATACAATTTAGCAATGTGTATTATACCTACAATTGCCCATCACACCCTCCTGATTAAACTGAGGGTTTCTTTGAAGAGGGTTTCTTTGGAGGATATCTTTTTTTTCTGTGCTTAACACCTCCCTGCTCATGTAAGGGAGGGGACTGTGGTGAATAGAACACAGTGGAACCTGTGTGATTGCACATTATGTCATCGTGATCAATACGTAAATAATAAAATTCACCTGGCATATAATGCGTTATGTCATTTTGAGTAAACTCTTTTCTCATGTCAGTTTTCCAAATTCCACCCCAGCATTTGTTAAAATTTCGTGTACACACCATAACTGTTGTGATCCCATATGCACCATGAGAGACAATGTTAATATGACCAATATCTTTGATTAAAGTATATAGCTGAAAAATCTCTTTTGATTGTAATGAGTCAATAGAGCTGTTGTCTGACAAAAATTTAAGAAGGTCATCAAATCCCTCGGTAGGATGTTCATGGCTGGATCCTGAAAGGAGAAGTATTTCAAGTCATCAATTGCCTCTTGTAATCCAGGTTTCTGGGGTGCATTTCTGGTGGTGGTGATTGTTTTGGAGCATCTGGATACCGGGTTAGTATTGGTAACAGGTATTCCTTTAACATCATTGGTTGCCATAAGGACACTGGCACCTTTGGTCTTGGTATTTGTCTTTGCATGTTTCGTCTTCCGTGATACATTTTTACACCGCCTATAATGTGTATAGATTGGATATATGTAATGCTAATTGTTCTGATATTTCTTTATAGAAGAAAAACCTTTGTTGGGTCTAAAGATATATGGGTTATTGGAATCCGCAAAATATTTATGGCAATTCCTACATTGGTATTTAAAATAATATTGTCCTGGTATAATTTCTTTAAAAGTTAAGATTGTTCTTTTATGCAAAATCTCTCTAGATCTTTTTGGTATAGTTGATAATTGAAAACAGGTAGAAATGAATTTATTCATGTTTCTTTGCCCTGTGAGGGAGAAAAGAAATTATTCTCCAAGTTACAATTAGTAAAAATATAATAATTATAGTTATCATTATTGGTTTCAAATACCAAAAAATACTAAATCCTGTTCCTATTACCCCTTTAACAACATTTGCTAAAGATTCAGCTATGCTTTGAACAGTTTTACCAATTGAAGGTAAAATAGGAGTCAATATCTTACCAAGTTCTTTCAGCCAATATGGGAAATCTCTCTCGTGGGCTTGAATATTGGGAAGAGAAAGCCTAACCCTTGTTAATATATCTTGCACTTGCTCATGGGTGGAGCTTAAGGTGATCTTGAATTGTTGTAAGTGAGCCAAGAAAGCACTCATATATGGAAGTTTTAAAGATATTGGGGGTATATGTATTTTGACGATATCTGTTAGTTTATAATTTTGTAAAGGAGGTTTTAACAATCTTCCATAACAGTAAATGTCATAATCCATGGTTACAATTAATGGCTGTAAAGCAGGTAGCTTGCAATCTGAATAAGGAATCATAATTAAATAAGAACCATTCCTTAAAGATTCAAAGTACAGATAATAATTTTGTATTGGGGGGGGCAGAGTCAAGCTGCAGAGCTGAATGGCCGCACACAAACGGAGCTCCGTGCATATACGCGGTGAAAATTGCCTAAAAAAAAAAAACAACAACGTGACAATCTACATCGGGGCAACCCGCAAACACGAGCAGCAAGACCATGGGCAGGAAAACCAAAAAGTTAAAGCCCTAAAAACAGCGACAAGGCTTAGACATAGGCGATCTGCTGAGGCAGGCACATGGCGCGATGAGGCCAAAGATGGCCGACTACCCTGAGACATACTCAGACCTCTCAGACGACATGTCCCCAGACGAGGAAGGAGAGACTCACCCTGCTACCTCAAAGCCTGCACCGCGGCCCTGTGGCCGAGACGACTCTCTTGGCAGATCTCCAGAAAAGTATTTTGACGGACGTTGCACTAATCCGTACTGACCTACAAGGCCTGACAGGCAGAATGGCGGTGCTAGAGACTGCATCCAGCGACCAAGCGCAACAACTGGCGACGTTGCAAAAAGCAGTCCAGGGGCTCTAACGGCATAGCGAGCAGACCGAACACCGCTTCACTGCAATCAAAGACTGGAGGCGGAAAAACAACCTTAAAATTTGTGGTATCTCTGAGGAGGTCCCCACCGCGGAGCTCCCGCACTTCCTGAGGCGCCTACTGGGCAATCTACTCACCCCAAGACAAGGTAAAATGGTGGGCATCGATGGGTTCTTCCGAGTGCCAAAGTCCCCCAGAGCACCTGACAACGTACCAAGAGACCTGATCCTCCGGGTGCAGAACGGCAAAGACAGGGCGGCAGTGCTGGCAGCAGTAAGGGACCATACACCGTATGCGTTCGAAGAAATGTCCCTCACATTTTTCCCAGACCTGTCGGGGAACACGCTGGCCTGGCGGAGAACACTCCGACCCTTCACCATTCTCCTGAGACAGCGACAAATACCGTATCAATGGCGGCAGACCCGCGCCCTACAGATCCAACAGGGTACAACTAAACACCTGATCCACAACCTCGCGGAAGCAACAGCCCTCCTGCCCGCTCTCAATCTACCTCCGGACACTCTGACACTGACAGAGAATGGGGCAGCAGCGGTGACACCACATCAGTGGAACCCAGAGACTGTGATACCCTTCTCGCCGCGACAGAAAGCCAAAGGAGGATATGCAGCTGCTATCACCTGAGGATGGGGCAAAGATGGACATTCACCATTTTACAAAACCTTACTCCACCACCCAGGGTGGTAAAGTTAGCCAAGTTTATGTTTCCTCCGTTTACCTAGACATGTCCAGCACACGACGCCCGAGAGCTCATCACAGGCTCTGATCGACTTACACCTAAACAGACTGCCCACATCGAGCAGACCAAATTTCCCCCCCCCACACACACACACCCTCAGGCCCAATGCACACGAACTACCCATAGTTGACTAGCGCTGTGGGCGACGTTCAGAGGGATACAACCCCACTACGGAGCACACGGCAGCCGAGACCCATACTCCGAAAGCGACTGACCACACAAGACAGAAGGGATCAGAGCCCATTACCTCACCAGTATCCAACAATCCCCAAAGGCCGACACCTTGACGAGATCCCATCATTACACACAGACAGCTCAGCATGTCATCTCACCTTAACGACTGTAACTACTACTTCGAATTGTGCTGTCTCTATATATGCCATGTTTTGCTTCTTTTTGAAAGTTAATTATCATACCCAGTTGCACCACATAGCTAGCTATTCAACTTAAAAGACTATAAAGAACCGGCAGGTTACAAGCTGAGCTCCTTAGCACAGCATATTGTTTACACCTTTTAATACGATTGAGAGGCAAACATCTGAACCACCGGCCTGTAATACGCAGCATAATGCTACCTCTGCAGGCTAAATAGGCAACTCATACACATATTTTGTCTCCAACACTTATATATCGTAAAAATGTTTTTTCTGCCGTTATTCCTGTGCACACATAGTAACACCTGCGAACAACCTTGGCTAGATCTTGAAGAACTGGTACTTATGAAAAAAGCAAGGCGCAGCAGTTTAATGAGTTTCATCAGCTTGATATTATACCAAACGCAGTGATATTCCAGTTAAATGTTTGCTTTACAAAATACAAAATGTGCCTGTCTTGCAAATGTCACACTTTAATGCATACTTATGTTCCATTCGTACCTTGATACCGCTGTTGTGGCGTGCCAAGGCTGATCAGTTAACCTTTGCGCACAATAAAAATAAAGAATATAAAAAAAAATAATAATTTTGTATTGGTTCTATATTAAGTAAACAATCAGCTGATGTGGCAGGATTATTTCCACAAGGAGTCTGTACTTTTATATCTTCACATATTACATAACTTTTTTCTTGGCATCTAGAAACAGACAAATAATATATCTGATCACATGTCTTTGATATATATTGATATGGATGTTGTATTGTTATTTTTGCCAACTTTTCACCTGTTTGTAACAGATGACCTATATTATCAAGCTTCCAATTCGTAGTGTAGATTTCACCTGGAAGAGTTAACTTATAATATATTTTAACTTCCCACTGGCTAACCTTGGCATTGTTTAAATGTTTTGTTTCTCTGATATCATAAACACAGGTCTGTGAAATGTGCAATAACACTTCAATCTGTTTCTTAGTTAATTTTAACTTTTGAAGCACTTTAGTTACCGTATATACCCGAGTATAAGCCGACCCGAATATAAGCCGAGGCCCCTAATTTTACCCCCAAAAACTGGGAAAACTTATTGACTCGAGTATAAGACTAGGGTGGGAAATGCAGCAGCTACTGGTAAATTTCTAAATAAAATTAGATCCTAAAAAAAAATATATTAATTGAATATTTATTTACAGTGTGTGTATATAATGAATGCAGCGTGTGTGTGTATATGAGTGCAGTGTGTGTATATGAGTGCAGTGTGTGTGTATGAGTGCAGTGTGTATGACTGCAGTGTGTGTGTATGAATGCAGTGTGTATGTATGAATGCAGTGTGTATGTATGAGTGCAGTGTGTATGACTGCAGTGTGTGTATAAGTGCAGTGTGTATGTATGAGTGCAGTGTGTATGACTGCAGTGTGTGTATAAGTGCAGTATGTATGTATGAATGCAGTGTGTGTGTGTATGAGTGCAGTGTGTGTGTGTATGAATGCAGTGTGTGTGTGTATGAGTGCAGTGTGTGTGAATGCAGTGTGTGTATGAATTCAGTGTGTGTGTATGAGTGCAGTGTGTTTATGAGTGCAGTGTGTTTGTATGAATGCAGTGTGTGTGTGTGTGAATGCAGTGTGTGTGTGTGTGTATGAGTGCAGTGTGTATGTGTGTGATGCAGAGCCTTGGTGGGCGGTGGGAATTTTCTTTTTTTTTTTTTTATTATTATTATTTTTTTTTTTTTTGTATTATTTTTTTTCATTATTATTTTATTTTATTTTTTATATTATTATTTTATTATTTTTTGTTTTTTCCGTCCCTGCTTCCTAGCTGGCCAGGGAGGGGGGCTCTCCTTCCCTGGTGGTCCAGTGGCATTGGCAGTTCAGTGGGGGGGGGAAAGGGGGCTGGCGGAGAGCACTTACCTCTCCTGCAGCTCCTGTCAGCTTTCTCCTCCTCCGCGCCGGTCCGGTCAGTTCCCCTGTCAGCTCACACTGTAAGTCTCGCGAGAGCCGCACTATGACCCCGCGGCTCTCGCGAGACTTGCACTGGGAGCTGACCGAGGTGATGACCGGACCACCGCGGAGGAGGAGGGAGCTGACAGGAGCTGCAGGAGAGGTAAGCGCTCGCTGCCAGCCCCCTGTCTGTATTATGGCAATGTAAATTGCCATAATACAGACATTGACTTGAGTATAAGCCGAGTTGGGGTTTTTCAGCACAAAAAAATGTGCTGAAAAACTCGGCTTATACTCGAGTATATACGGAATGTTATACTCAAAATGGTTTATCAATTAAACCATTTTGTAAATTTGATCGAATATCAGAAATTTCTGATTTAACATAGATATTTTCACACTTTCTTCTAGTGTAGAAATATCATATATTAATGCTGCAGTAAGCGTTATCAGGTGGTCTTTAAGAATCAATATACCTTGACGTAGCAATTCATCATTTAGATCAGAATAATGGGATACAACCTGAATAGCTTCTACAAGTAATTGGCCAGTATGTAGGAAGGAGTTTATATTAGTTAACAAAGTCCTTCTTCTCCAAGACACACTTCTCATGTTACATTCATCTGGATCACTATTTTGTATATTTTTATATGTAATATCTAAAAATGTTTTATTAGTAGGCCATGCTGCGATTGCAAATGGTATTTCTGCAACATTTTGTGAAGTACAGGTCTGAAATTCACAAAGTCTATCTTCATTAGCAATTAAAACATGCATTTGAGTTTTTATACCATTAATTACAATATCTGTATTATATATCATACTATTTCTGATACAGGGAGTATACTGAATAATTTGCATTAATACTTATCTGTTTTCTCTCGATACACCACATTGCTGGAAGTCCAGAATATAGCAAAAATCCTTGGTCTATGTTTTTAGGGAGCCATTTCAAGTTTTGATTAGTATAATTATACCAGAGAGAGCAAGGATTAGAACCATTACAGATTCCTTGCTTTATCAATGTATCTGTAGTTATATTACAGGAATTCCTTGCTTTGCAGGTATGTACATAATATGAAGAGTTAAGGAATGCTGCAAATCGGGGTTTAGTACAAGTGTCCCATGGTGTCAAGTCTCTAAACAGCTTTTGTTGACCATTTATATTCCATTCTTTCGGCAAGGCTTCTGCTTTTAGTAGGCCTGTCTTGTTGTTGTTCATCAATTGCTGCAAGGTTTCTTTCATTAATTGATATATTTCGTCTGAATTCAGATTCACACGCCACCATGAGTCATTAAAGTATAAAGTTCATTACTACAGAATATGGTTCTCACTCCACCAGGAAATCTATATTCCTCCTCTTCTGCTCCTTCCCAGTAACCATTTTTTTTCTGAATTGTAGGTAAAAATCTGTGTCTTATACTGAGAGGTGCTTAGATAATCATTTAGGTATTCTTTATATTGTATTCCATTTTGAGTAATACCTGGGCGTGGACAGTGATCAGCCTTCTGTTTGTCTGTAAATTAACATAATAGCAATGTCCAAAAGTAGCATAGCACATCTTTTCAACATAAGAAGGCTGTTTGCGATAGTCATCCAATGGTAAACTATATGGCAAAGTCATTTCTTGAATCACCTTCATGTGTGCATCCAAAGTTTCTTTGACAAGCATCTGTCCCGTCTCGCTTCTAATTCCAGTATCTTTAGCAATCACTGCTGAGTCTAGTATTAGGATTTGAGATAGTCCAATCACCTGTTTCTTGTGAATAATCGGTTTTGGGTATGGTTTTCAGTAGGTTCCTTGTGGAATACCAGAGTAAGTCACATTGGCTATTACTTCGCTGTGAATTGTGTCTCTTTTCATAAGATTGTTCCTGGAGGTCATCCTCACGATCACGGAACTTGTATTGTGTGCAGTCCAATTCAATACAGGAGCTTCTTGGTTGTTAACATAATCCCAATGCAGTTTCAAAACGACTACTAGGGTTGATGTTATCATGATAATGCTGCAGATAGTAATAAAGAGACACCACATCCAATTCTTTAGTATCAATTTGCTTCCATCTTTGCATCTCTTTCTTACTGTATTCCATAATTTATGTACAGTCTGTTTTTCTGGTAATGATGATTCATGTTCCAATTCTTCCATATCAATTGTAAATATATCATCGTCTGTCCGTAGATCCTTCTCCTTTGCATTTACAATTATCTGGTCATGAGTTAGTCTATTGCGAGGCTGTGAGACGGGTTGCTTTTCCATTCTCTTTTGGGTTTCCCTTGCTTCTGTCACGATTCGGGGAACCCAACACGCTAACACACACACAGACACACACACACACACACAGAAAGTGTGCAGTACCGGACCTTAGAGTGGCCGGGCTAAGCACACACAGAATAGTCAGGAGACAAGCCGAGTAAGGGGAACCAGAAAACAGAATAACGAGAAACAAGCCGAGGTCAAAGGGTAGGAGAAAGTCACAAAGTCAGTATAACAAGCCAGAGAGTACGTAACCAGAAAGCACACGTTCAGTATCAATACTATAAAGCAAAGACCACAACAGGGCACTGAGAGACAGGAAAGGTAAGTATATATATATATCCTTGCCTTAATTCTGATTGGATAACTTCCAATCAGAATTAACAAACACACGTGGGGGATATCTATACCCCCCACTGTGATTGTTGCACTGTCGCTTTAACGCCGGGTCACGTGAGCGACCCCGGCGTACTGATATCAGTGCCGGCTCCCAGCGTGCAGCGTTAGACATGCTGCCGCTGGGAGGAGGAGAAGAGGACGCGAGCGGCGTGTCAAGGGGAGAGGACGCCGCTCACCGACCGGTAAGAGGAGGGGGGACCGCGGGCAGCGATGGACCGAGGGTGAGTGCTGCGAGAGGATTGCAGCCTCCCCTCACCGCTGCCCGCGGAGCCCTGACATAACCCCCCCCTCGAGGACCGCCCAGAGGGCGGGAAGCCGAAGGCTTCAAAGGAAACTGCGCATGAAAGGAGCGGATCAAAGAGGGTGCATCCAAGTCAGAGACAGAAACCCACGACCGCTCCTCAGGGCCGTAACCCTTCCAATCAACCAGATACTGCAACCGACCTCGAGAGAAACGAGAATCAAGGAGAGCAGCCACCTCATATACGTCACTAGAGACCGCGCGGAGGGTATCGGAACACCTGAGAGACCCAGAGAACCACTTACAGAGCAAGGGCTTCAAAAGGGAGGTGTGAAATGTGTTGGGTATACGCATGGAAGGAGGCAAGGCCAGGGAGTAGGACACAGGATTCACCCTACGTAACACCTTATAGGGACCAAGGAACTTGGGCGCGAACTTCATCGAGGGAACCCTAAGGCGGAGATTCCTAGAGGACAACCAAACCCTATCACCCGGAGCATAAGAAGGAGCCGCATACCTACGTCGATCAGCAAATCTCTTTTGAGTAGCAGCAGCACGACAAAGAGCAGCATGGACCTGATCCCACATCTTCCGTAAGGAGGCGAGGTGCTCGTCCAAAGCGGGCATTCCCTTGTCGGAGAACACACCGGGAAGGACAGCAGGTTGGAACCCATAAGCCACCATAAAAGGACTTACGCCAGTAGAAGAATGAGACACAGCGTTCCTGGCAAATTCAGCCCAGGGAAGGAGATGGGACCAGTTGTCCTGGTGTGCATTCGTGAAACAGCGTAAATACAACTCCACGGACTGATTTGCTCGTTCAGCAGCTCCATTAGATTGCGGATGATAGGAGGAAGTAAACGATAAGGAGACCCCCATCTCAGCACAAAAGCCCCTCCAAAACCGAGAGACAAACTGAGGGCCCCTGTCAGATACGATATCTTGTGGTATACCATGCAAGCGGAACACCTCTTTGGCAAACACCTGAGCCAACTGAACCGCAGAAGGTAGCTTCTTAAGCAGAATGAAGTGTGCCATTTTGGAGAACCTATCCGTTACAGTCAAAATTACTGTCTGTCCATCAGATGAAGGAAGATCCACAATAAAGTCCATGGATAAGTGTGTCCACGGTTTTTTGGGTACAGATAGGGGCATAAGGAGTCCCAGGGGTTTAACATTAGGTGACTTACACTGTGTGCAGACACGGCAAGCCTGCACATAATCGACCACGTCTTTTTTGAGTGAGGGCCACCAAAACTGTTGGAGGAGACCCTTGTGAGTCTTGGTAACCCCTGGATGACCAGCCGTTTTGGCTGTGTGAAATAAAGTTAACAACTTCTTTCTGTCTTTTACTTTCACGTATAGCTTACCAATAGGAGTCTCAGGGGGTGCTTGGGATTGGTATGACTTGATACCATCAAGAAAAAGAGACAAAATAACCAAACAGGTAGAAGCTATTATATTAGTTGTGGAACAATGGGCTCAGGAGTGGAGGTAATAGAATCTACAGGTTCGTACTGGCGGGAGATAGCATCAGCCTTGACATTTCGATATCCAGGCCTGTATGTGATTATGTACTGAAAACGTGAGAGAAATAAAGACCATCTAGCTTGTCGAGAGGATAACCTTTTAGCGTCTGCGATATAGGATAGATTTTTATGATCGGTTATAACCAGAATCTTATGTCTAGCTCCTTCTAACAAGTACCTCCATTCTTTAAATGCCATCACTATAGCTAATAATTCCCTGTTCCTGACGTCGTAATTCTTTTCAGACTCTGACAAGCGTTTAGAAAAGTAACCACAGGGAAGGAGGGGTTCGTCATACGATTGTCTTTGTGACAACACTGCTCCTATACCTGATTCAGAGGTGTCTACTTCCAGTACAAAGGGAAGGGAAGGATCAGGATGGTGTAACACAGGGGCAGTGGCAAATGCCTTTTTAAGTGTCTCGAAGGCCACAATAGCATTAGGATTCCAAACCCTGGGGTGTAAACCTTTTTTAGTCAGTTTAGTGATAGGGGAAATAATGGATGAGAAGTTTTTAACAAACTTTCTATAATAATTGGCAAACCCTATAAATCGCTGTATTGCCTTAAGTCCTTGGGGAAGGGGCCAGGACAGTATAGTTTCCAATTTAGAAGGATCCATGCTGAATCCTTGTTCAGAAATAACATAACCCAGGAATTGTACAGAAGTTTGGTCGAATAAGCATTTTTCTAATTTACAATAAAGACCGTTCTGCAACAACCTCTTAAGCACCATCCTAACATGAGTATGATGTGTCTTCAAATCCGGAGAATATACAAGTATGTCATCAAGGTAGACTATGGCACAGAAATGCAGTAGATCTCTAAGGACATCGTTTATGAGATCCTGAAATACGGCAGGAGCATTACACAATCCAAAAGGCATGACCAGATACTCGTAATGCCCACTACGTGTATTGAACGCCGTTTTCCATTCATCGTTCTCCTTGATACGAACAAGGTTATAAGCCCCCCTGAGGTCTAGTTTAGTAAAATATTTAGAACCTTTGACACGATCAAACAACTCAGTAATGAGAGGGATCGGATAGGCATTTTTAATCGTTATATTGTTTAGAGCTCTGTAGTCTATACACGGTTTCAAATCGCCCTCCTTCTTTGCCACAAAAAAGAAACCAGCACCAGCAGGAGAGGAGGACCTTCTAATAAAACCTTTACTTAAGGCTTCCCGTATGTACTCCTCCATGACCTGGTTTTCTTTCTCAGAAAGAGGGTAGACCTTACCCCTAGGAGGCATAGTACCCGGTAATAGGTTTATGGCACAGCCATACTCACGGTGTGGGGGTAGCTTATCTGCCTCCCTTTTTTCGAAAACCAATGCAAGGTCTGCATACACAGAAGGGACAGAAACAGAAAGTGGTTTAGCCATGGGCACGTTGAGTAAACAAACGGGACGTACATGGGCCATACAGTCTCGTTGACAGGATTCCCCCCAGGAGAGTATGTCTAAACAACCCCAATCAAGTACTGGTTTGTGTTTAACTAACCAGGGAAAACCCAGAACGATGGAAGCAGTAGGGGAGTCAATTATTTGGAAGGTTAACCTTTCCTTGTGTAAAGCACCCACAGACATAACTATATCTTGGGTTTCATGGGTCACCAGAGGTTTCTCAAGTGGTCTACCATCTATGGCCTCAACGGCCAAGGGTGGTGTGGCCTTTTGGATCAAAGTCAAGGCTGCGGTTTTGGAAAAGTTCTCATCCATAAGATTGTCTGCCGCACCTGAATCGATCAAGTCTTTGGTTCTTATAGTGGTTTTATTGACCAAAAGAGAAACCGTAATAAATGGTCTGGAGATGGACACATGCGGGGACAAAGTCATAACACCCGAGGCCAACCCCTCTCTAGGCCTTAGGTGCTGGAGTTTCCCTGTAATTTAGGGCAGGTATTACAGTGGTGCCCCCTCTTTCCACAATAAAGACATAACCCCTCCCTTCTACGATACGTTCTTTCAGCCTCAGTTAACCCCGTAGCACCCAATTGCATGGGTTCGGGGGATGGTTGCCTAGGAGCGTGTAACGCTAGTAATGCAGTACTGGGTAGAGCAGGTAACACCCTTGTATCCAGCCGTGTTTGACTACGTCTCTCTCTAATGCGGTTATCAATAAGGATTACATAGTCTATAACATCATCCAGAAGAACAGGCAATTCCCTGGATGCTATTTCATCCAGTATGTAAGCGGCCAAACCCTCCTGAAAGGCTGTTACGAGGGCGTCGTTATTCCAAACCACTTCAGCTGCTAGAGTGCGGAATTTGATAGTATAATCCGCTACAGATCTGTTACCCTGTCGAACCCTTAGCAGAGCTTTGCCAGCAGAAGCAACCCTACCGGGTTGATCAAACGTGCGTTTGAATGCTGACAAAAAATCTGCAAAGGACATAGGAGACATATTCTCCCACATGGGGTTTGCCCATGCTAAAGCTCTCCCGGACAGGTGGTTTATCAAAAAGGCAATTTTGGATCTGTCGGTGGGATAGGAACGTGGATTCATCACCAAATGAATGTCGATTTGATTGAGGAAACCACGACACAATGCTGGGTCACCACAATAGCGCTGTGGCGGTGTCATATGGACTACATGAACAGGAACGGGTACTGGAGTGGCAATGGGTTTGGGCACAGCAGCAGCCGCCTCCTGGACGGCAGGCTGCAAGTGTGCAGTACGAGCCTGTATGGTCTGCAAAGCTTGAGCAAACTGATCCATACGGTGGTCCAAGCCATCCATTCTAGCCTCCTGATTAACTAGGAGCTGTGGTATGTCAGCAGGTTCCATTATGGCCCTGTTGTAATGTCACGATTCGGGGAACCCAACACGCTAACACACACACAGACACACAGACAGAAAGTGTGCAGTACCGGTCCTTAGAGTGGCCGGGCTAAGCACACACAGAATAGTCAGGAGACAAGCCGAGTAAGGGGAACCAGAAAACAGAATAACGAGAAACAAGCCGAGGTCAAAGGGTAGGAGAAAGTCACAAAGTCAGTATAACAAGCCAGAGAGTACGTAACCAGAAAGCACACGTTCAGTATCAATACTATAAAGCAAAGACCACAACAGGGCACTGAGAGACAGGAAAGGTAAGTATATATATCCTTGCCTTAATTCTGATTGGATAACTTCCAATCAGAATTAATAAACACACGTGGGGGATATCTATACCCCCCACTGTGATTGTGGCACTGTCGCTTTAACGCCGGGTCACGTGAGCGACCCCGGCGTACTGATATCAGTGCCGGCTCCCAGCGTGCAGCGTTAGACATGCTGCCACTGGGAGGAGGAGAAGAGGACGCGAGCGGCGTGTCAAGGGGAGAGGACGCCGCTCGCCGACCGGTAAGAGGAGGGGGGACCACGAGAGGATTGCAGCCTCCCCTCACCGCTGCCCGCGGAGCCCTGACAGCTTTCTTCGACAGTATCCATTGTGTCAGGGTCAATGGCTCTGTGGACATTTTGGAAATGCTTTGCTGGTTTTAAATTATCAATTCTTACTGTTCTCTGTTGGCCTTGTTGGTTCTCCGTAATAAAAGTTCTCGGATTTAGAATCGTCACAATTTTCACAGGCTTTTTCCAGCGTGGTCGCAGGGGGCGTATTGTATGGACCCTCTCCAGGACAAACTGGCCAACAGTAGGAACCCAAGTAGTAGGTGACTGATTGTGGTGTGTTGTGGGTCGAGAAAACAATTCTCTAATTTCCTCTAACAGAACCAGCTGTTCTAATCTCCCTGGTGCAGAAATGTGTTCAGTAAAAGTTGTGTTACAAGGGACACCATACAACATTTCATATGGAGTTTTACCATTAGTAGTATTAGGTATGTTGTTAACGCCCAGTTGTACTATAGGAATAAGTGGATACCACTGTGTGGGGCGAGCAACTAGCAACTTGGTTAATAGTCTTTTTACCTCAGCATTTTTCCGTTCCACAACCCCACAACTTTGGGGGGGGGGGGTTGGGTGCACTGATTTCCCAAAGTAACCCATACAAGGTTGCCCAGTTCTGGGTTTCTTTTGCAGTAAATGCAGGACCACCATCCGAGTGGATGGTCCTAGGTTTACCAATGCATACTAAGGAAGTGAGACTAGCAATCGTGGTATTAGAGGTCGCACTTCGCACAGGGTATAACCAAGTAAACCTGGTACATGCATCAACACATACTAAAACATATTTATAACCATGGGATGGTGGCAATGGTCCAATATGATCAATATATAACAATTCAAAAGGTACATTGGGTATTGATGTTTCAATAAATGGTACGACTGAATCATTTGGTCTATTCACTAATAAGCATTGCTTACAATTACCAATAACATGAACAACAGTCCTTCTCATATTGGGCCACCAGTATTTCTTTTTTTTTCAGAGTAATAAGTACATTATCTCTACCCAAATGAGCTTGTCCCAATCCCGAATGAGCCTCTAGGGCAAGTTTTTCCCTCTCCTTTACAGGGGGAACAATGAAGTTATTACCATTAATGGTTACTATACAATAAACCCCTTCTAGATGATAGGAGTATTTGGTAGGATAGCCAGGTGGATTAAGTCTGGTCTTATCCAGGCAAGCATTTAACTCTGCATCTACTTTGAGAGAAAGAGTATGTTTCTGTGATCTAGTGACCACATTTACAGAATAGCTGTGGTTGACACTTTGCGCCAAAGTGTCTGCCAGCTGGTTACCAACTGTATGAGGTGAAGAACCTAACTTCCTGTGTGCAGGTTCATACACAATTTCAATGTCAGGTTTCTTTTGCAAATATGCATCAATTTGTTTCCACAAAGAAATATGTTTCAACGGTTTACGTTGTACTGTATGAAAACCATGTGAGCGCCAGACTGAGAGGTCTTGAACAGTGGATCTTGCGAGATAAGCTGAGTCTGTCACTATCAAAACTGCATTAAAAGCATTAGGGTGTGTCTGCCTTTCCCATTTATTTTCAGAATCTGATGAGGTTGGTAGATCATCTAATGTTGGTAGTGTTTTGTCATGAATAAAGGTCAGTTGTGGAT
This sequence comes from Pelobates fuscus, assembly GCF_036172605.1. Classification (NCBI taxonomy): domain Eukaryota; kingdom Metazoa; phylum Chordata; class Amphibia; order Anura; family Pelobatidae; genus Pelobates; species Pelobates fuscus. Next base: position 250,383,154 of record NC_086320.1, read on the forward strand.
CTTCTAGCAGAGCATACCATTTGAGCCAACGGCTTTTTAAAGCCTTTCTTTCTGTGATTGTTTGTTTTTGCAGAGCGTTTAGTGAAGCAACAGGTGTATATAACACAATCTGTTGTCCTTGAACTATGTCTCTTGATTTTAATAATGTAATCGAAATAGCTGTCAAAACCTTTTCCAGAGGAGTATATTTTAATTCAGTTTTAGTAAAAACATAAGATAGTGGGCATAAAGGAATCACGTCTTTATCATTATATAAACGTGCATATGCTACATGTGGGGAACATGTGATTATAGCTATGAGCTTCGTATCACAGTTTCGATGGGCAAGATATGATGTGTTATTCACAGCATTAATAAGAGCTTTTAATGCTTTGTCATTTTCTGTTGTCCATTCAAAAGCAATTTTATTGCGTTCATTGTTAATTTCTCCTGAGATGGCTGAGTTTAATGAGACTATCAGTTCTTTATAGTTTGGAATAAAAAACATTGCATAATTTAAAAGGCCAACAATACTCCTCAGTTGTTTTAAATTCTTTGGAGCAGTATTATTCGATATTTTATCTTTGTAGGACGTAGTCAAACCACGACCTTGATTCGAGATTTCAAAGCCTAAATAGTTTACTGTATGTCTTGCTATTTGTGACTTTTTTAATGAAATGATGTAGCCAGCTATTTTCAGTCTGTGAAGAACTGTTTTCAAAACATCCAAATGTTTGCTTTCAGTGACATGTGAAAAATATGTCATCTACATAAATTTCCACATTCGGAATGTTAGCAATGAGATTACATCCGCTGTAAATAATGCTGGAGAATTAATAAAACCTTCGGGTTATCTTGTCCAAACATACTGTTTACCTGCCCAGGTGAAACTAGTTATATTATAACTTTCAGGACTGATGGGATGGCTCCAGAAACCATTGGATAAATCCAATGTAGATTTATATTTTCCTCTAAACATATGCTGTAATATGGATGGGAAATGTGTATTCTGAGCTGCTACAGGTGGTGTAACTCTATTCACCTCTCTATAGTCCAATACAATTCTCCATTTATGGTCTGATTTTGGTACAGGATAGATGGCGGAATTCATGAAACTATATTGTTCCTTAATAACACCTTGTTTCAGCAAGTCATTTATTACGATCTGTATATCAGGTATTGCAAGTGGGTTAATTTTATATTGTGCCTGTTTCCTAGGTGCAAGTGTGCCTGTTGCTATATGATGACAAATGTCTCTCCTGTGTCCTACATGATTTTCCCATTGTTGAAAAACATCCTTATTCTGCACTAGAATTTTTTAATTTTTGTTGATCTGATAATGAGGTGTAATTTAGTTGATGTTCTATTTGTGAATCAACATTAATTGGTACAGTAAGCTGTAATGTAGGTTTTGAAACTATATCTATGAAATGTGAAAGAATGAAACATCCAAACTGGGATGTTCAGCCAGTTCAAGATGAACCTTCCTTCCATTAACCTTAATGATCTCATGATATAAAGGATATGAACCATTGCCCTCTAACGTTTCAATAGTAACATTAGAAAATGGTTTGGTTTTTAATATGTTTTTCTGTACAAGTGAGATTTCTGCTTGTGTATCTAAAACCCCTTCATATGTCCTCAGATCATATGTAATCTGCAAATCAAGATTATTCATCCTGATTTTCTTCTTTTTCTGGGTTTTGATTCTCGGTTTTCTTTATTTTTTGTATCTTTCTGGTTGTTGCTGGAGGATGTGTAGATGATGATGATGGGGTGGTAGAACTTTTATCTTGTCCTGTTCTGTCTCTGTCCCTGACTTGTCCTGGGGACCCTCCGTATTTGTCTGGACCTTTAACCCTTGGTCTCAATCTATACCCTCCGCTATATCCGCTATATCCAGGAAATTCTAAATATCTTGGGGCTTCTCCTTTGGAAGTTGACTGATATCGTTCAGTATGATCTATCTATCTTTTTCCCTTTGATATGTCCTATATGAGGGACGAGAATAATCCCTGTTAGTGCCATCTGAAGATGTAGATGGTCTAGATTCCCTTTTTATGTATGTAGAACTTCTCCTATCTTGCTTCTGCCTGTCTCTTCTAGGGATAAATGCTGCGTTATTTTTTCTCTCTTTGTTTCCTGTTTTTTATTTGCTTTTATACCCCTCTCCTGTAAGATCCTTACCTAGGAGTGTGTATGTGCTCCTTAGGATTTCAAGCACTTTTCTCATTCTCAGTCAATCCATGCAACCTTCTTTCTATGTCAAGTATTAATGCTTGACCTTTTACTAGTGGTTTCAAGCAACCCCAAACCATGGAATGATTTCTGCTTGTGAATCTCATCCCTAAATTATATGCTGCTATACTCCCTGACTTTGAATTCACTCCCGCTAGTGTGTCTGACAGTGTAGAAATTGTCACTTTGCCATAAGTCTTTTCATATAGAGTGGATATTACAATACCCCAGTTTTCAGCTTCTGCTTGTGTAATTGGCAGTCCAGAGGGCAGTAATGCATTTACTAGCCCCTGTCTTTGAACTGCAGTTTGAGTTGGGTATACCCCATCTAACGCATGTGTTTTTTCATTAACCATAATGCTATTTCCTTAGCAGATGTTGGTACTGTACCAATAGTAGCTTTAATATTAGACATAGGAATACCCTGTATTCCTGTCCCCACTGTGTGAACTATAGGAGCACTAACAATTGGTGCTATTAACACTTGTCGTAACAAGTCTCTCAAGAAAATCATTTCTGGCATTAACCTCTCTCTTTCTGCTCGTGCAGACTGTGCAGGCGCCGGTAGTTCATGGCTGTGTACGGGAACATATAGTAATCCCCTACCTATACCCCACTGTCCTGGGACTAATGGACCATGTCTTGCTGGTGTATTAAGTATATTAGGGTGTTTACCAAATAGTTGTATATATGTCTCTCTTGTCATATTAATTAAGGTCTGTGTACTTAAATCTGGTAGAATATTAGGTAGTTCTGTAAATGTTGGCTGATCTAGATCCACATTTTCCGCATCAGTCAATTGAATGCTGATTACAGCATACCTGGCTCCTGCACCCCAAGGGCCTTGTACAATTTCACATAGTACCATTTCTCCATGATGAAGATCTCTCTGTGCCTGGGCTACAAATAGTTCATTACATTCTCGATATCTCAAGAATAATTGTCCCATGACAAAGAATTGTGTCTTCTCTTACGTATAAGAGGTTACCTAGGTAATTTTGTTTAAAATGTGTAAAGTTAGTGCTTCCAGCCCCACGTTGGGCGCCAATTGTAACCGCTAGTACTCCTATTTACCGCTATAACGTCTTAAAACTTAGAATTTAGCAGGGCTAACCATACAGATATCTTAGCTAAAATGTTGTATAGTCGGTATAGAGTTTCTCTAGTTAAAATACATAAACAGGGAAAACTCGCCCTGGTGTTGAAATCCTGCATATAAAAGTGAAGATTGCTTCTCACCTGGGTGAGAGCCTGTAACCTGGCTCTGAGTAAATGGGCATATGAGTGCTTTTGGGATGACTCCTTCCCTCTTTAGCAGGATAGAAGATGCACCAAATATATGTATTCAAAAATAAAGATAATATTTATTACATACACTTTTAAAATCAATATGATACATACAGTATATAGGTGAGTCCAAAACGCGTTTTGCCGATTCCATTCGGCTTTCTCAATTGGCAGCTTCCATCCTGTTCTGTTCCGATTATAATCCCCACCTTTCGTCATTATTGGTGGCAAAAGATTGAAAACCAACCAATCACAGATGTCCCTGCAAGGGAGGGTATGGTATTCCAGCTGTAATGCTTTATCCCTTAACGGTGGCGTCATCAGGCACGTACATGCGGTCGTGCGGGTGACGTCACTTCCGGGAATATGAAAGGGTAGTATTCACCCCATTAGTTCTTTACATCCGGTCTCACTTCTTTCGGTTCAGCTGACATCACTTCCCATTTTCAAAGATTGTAATAGGATCCTAGCCTCCCCTCCAGTCCATTATTCCATAGCAGATCGTTCATTCATTTTAACTGATGGCAAAAGTGCTTGCAATCAAGGGAACATCCATAGTATTGTTCCTAATCTTCAATCCTGAGACAGTATGCTCATATTTGAGCATTTAAAATATAAACAATAAAGTGCATCAATTAGTTTACATATTCTTCAAAGATAATGCATACATAAGAGGTCCATATATATCATTCCAAACAAGATGATCTAAAAATAGTGCTAAGTATTAATGATGTTTTGACCACTATAAAATGGTGTAAATTATCACCAATAAATTATCATAAATATTAAAAGTAAGAAAAAAGGGGTAACTATTAAAAGGAACATAACATTCTTGATATATTTTTGAATAGAAATTAAAAGTGGTATCATGAAATCTATTACTATAAGAAAAAAACTATAAAATCATAAAAAGTGGCATAATTCAAAATCATCATTAAGGCCATAAGGTTGCATGGTGTTTAAATTAAAAATCCATCTCATCTCTGTTTGTCCGATTAATTTAATAGGATCACCACCTCTCCAATTACCAACTATTTTCTGAATTCCCATAAATTCCATCAGTTGTGGATTACTATTGTGTTGGTTCTTAAAGTGCAAGGACACGCTATGATTTAGGAACCCTTTTTTAATGTTCCTAATATGTTCTTGGATTCTAGTATTTAGAGTCCTATTGGTCCTTCCTACGTATGCTAACCCACAGGGGCACGTAATCATATAGATTACTAGTTGTATGACAGGTAATTATCTGTTTAATCTTAAAACTTTTATTCTTCTCCTGTGGATGGCAAAATTCTCTTATATTCTTTTTACCATTTTTAGAACCCTTGCATGCTCCACACATGCCACATCCATAAAAACAGGTTTCTCTTTAAAGAATAGATTTGTTAATTTCTTTGAGGGTATGTGGTTCTTTATTAAGGTCCTTTTAAGGTTTGGTACACCTCTGTACACTATATCGGGTATATCTGGAAGTATCGAGTTCAGTATGGGGTCATTTTTAATAGTGGCCAATATTTTCTAATAACTTTCTTTAGGCGCCCACTATTATAGTTAAAATCACGAATGAGGGGGGCGTGGCCTGGACACCGACCGAGATGGCCGCATAACTCCAGAGCTCCGCTAAATCCACTCTCAATCCGGCACCAGCCATCAGCATCGAGGCCAAATAACTGGCTCAACACCCTCTACTATGCCAGGTATGCACTCCGGCATGAAGCAGAGCACAAAAAAAAAAGGCGACAGGAGAGAAATCGGCAGATCTGTGGCGGACATGCTGACAACTCCACGAGGCAGACAGGCCTCACAAGATGGCCGCCAGCACAGCCCGCGTGGATCCCTCTCCCCGGCCTCCACAACGGGCAGCGATCTACCAGAAACACAACCAGGGGACCCCACACAAATCCTGGCTAAGCTACAGGAGGTGAAAAGCTTTCTAGCCAAAGAAATCTCCAACAGCACGAGAGAGGTCAAGGCAGAGATCCAGGCATTGGGCGCCCGGACGGCGGCCCTAGAGGAGAAAATGGACCAGGTCACACAGGCCCATAACAGCACAGTATCACATTCCAGGGCAATGGAACAACGGATTTGTGACCTGGAACTCACAGTGGAAGACCTCGCCAACCGCTCCAGACGCAATAATGTGAGGCTTAGGGGTCTCCCCGAAGCAACTACTGAAGGAAATCTGGTGAGCAAAATTGAGTACTATTTCAAGCACCTAATCCCAGACATCCCGGATGCCTACTGGGCGATCGATCGAGCACACAGAGCGCTCCGAGCCCGCAGAGCGGAGGGTCAGGCCCCGAGAGACATCATCATCCGCTTTCATTACTATTCCACAAAAGAAGCGGTGATGAAATATGCTAGGACCAACGAGCTAAATTACCAAAACGCCATCATTACCTTGTACCAGGACTTTTCCCCATCCACACTGCAACGCAGACGAAACTGGAGACCCCTCACAACACTGCTTCAAAAACAAGAAATCAAGTATACGTGGAGGGCACCCCTTCAAGTTAGTGGCGTTTAAAGCCGGGGCTACCTACACCCTGCAACCGGGAGGAGATCCACTAAGATTCTTAAGGAGCATCCAGATAGAACCACCAAGAGGTTTTGCCCTATCCGGAGAATCACTACCTGAACTTAAAGATCTGCCCGAGGACTGGACAGTTACCAAAGCAGCTAAAACCTCCACGGACCGCCACACCTGAGACCCTCAGCGGACATCTCATTACCACTTTCGGTTCACTCTCCCAACAAGCCGGGACCCGGTTCCACAGGGGAGAAGGACTCACTTGAACTGCCTAATACTCTGTCGCTGACAGCTATTCGGTATCGTATGTAGCCCATACCTAGATATATTCTTTTACAGGGGACTCAATGTCTCGCACCCAGCACTGAGGGGGCGATTGCCGGTGGTGGGTTGTGCTTGTGTACTGTATGTTGTAGGTATGACGACCCCCACACGGAGGCAAAATGAACACTGGGGAAAATAAGGCCTAACACACTCGCCTCCGTTAGAGTACCCCAGCATGCGATACACTACCAGTTGATTGGGGCACAAGGGACATTGCCCCCTCCCCTCCCCCCTCACAATCCATACCAGCAATATGCAAAAATAGAAAAATAGAAAAAAAAAATCACAAATGAATTTCAAATTTTGTGGTTCTGTGTTCTCTCTAGTTCCTTTACATTCTATTAATGTTGTCCTGTCCTCATTTTCTACTTCAGTGAGGGTTTTCTTTAAGAGTCCATCTTTGTACCTCTTTTCTCTAAAATCTTTCATTATTTTCTCTGACTGTTCCTGAAATTTATGCTGATCCGTACAGTTCCTTTTCATCCTAAGTAATTGTGCCTTAGGAGCATTTAACAGCCAAGGGGAGAAATGACAGCTATTCTCCCCTATATAACTGTTAACATCTACCTTCTTGAAATGGGTACAGGTTTTAAGTACATTTTGTTCAACATAAATATTACGATCTAAAAATTCTACAGAACTCTTGTTAAAATTGCTTGTAAGTTTGGGGGGGCGGAGCTAGCCACGAAGCAGAACGGTCGCACTTTATGGAGCACTGACCGGAACGAAAAACACTATTTTTTGGTGGAAATTACGCCCAAGACCGACCAAATCTATACACCCATAGTAGGTGAGCACTATGGGCAGAAAAAACAAAAAACCCAAACCGGGGAAAAGCCCTACTGTCTGTGATATCGGAGAAATGCTGCGCACCACACAGCAGGCCGCACAGCAAGCCGCATGGCAAAAGATGGCGCTGGGAGAAGACAGCTCCTTCTACTCCTCGGATGGCACCCCTTCAGACATCGGTGAGGGACCATTCAAGGGCCCAGCACCGGGCTTGCCACCCGACCGCCTACCCGCACAAGCACCGACAGGAGCACCAGTGACGGCGGATCTGCTCAAGAGTATGTTGGCAGACCTGCGTAAAGACATCGCTGCGGACATGGCGTATTTTAAGAATGTGATTGAAGGTGCTACGGCTAAGATCACCCTCCTAGAAGCCTCAACAAGCACCCATGATTCCAGGCTAACCGCTGTCGAACAGCGGATCGAAGACCTACAGAGGCAACAACTGGTCACATCCGATAGGGTGGACAACATGGAGGACCAGCGGAGAAAATACAATCTGAAAATTTGTGGCATCCCAGACTCAGTCACCATCACTGAACTCCCACACTATATCAGGCGTCTGACCGCAGTCCTCCTGCCGCCTAAACAGGTGAAATCAATAAGGCTGGACGGGATGTTTCGCCTTCCGAAACCGAAGACGGCACCCCCAGCGGCTACTGCAGATATGATTATAAGATTCCAATCCATACAAGAAAAAGCCTTACTTCAGAACGCTGCTCGAGGGAAAACCCCTTAATCTTTGACGGATCGACTTTATCACTGTTCCCAGATCTCACACGCGCAACCATCACCTGGAGGAAATCCCTGCAGCCGCTCTACAACAGCTACGCCTCAACAACGTACAGTACCGCTGGGGTACACCGAGGGCGGTCTTGCTCACCCATCAGGGGACAGCCTGCAGAGCACACAGCTATCCGGAATTGGAGGCCCTCCTGCGCAAATTGGGCATTGTCGACCAAGCTGGAACCACAACCACGGGACTTTCCCACCTAAACCCTGCGAGGATAGCAGAATTCATTCCACGCCAATCCCAACGGTCGAATGCCGCACAAGACCCAACTTGAGAAACAGAGGTGGTCATGGACTTTCCACAACGCCTATGGAAATTCCTCCTTTCACCGTAATGGACTGACCCCAGTTGGGTAGTGTAACACCACCAAAAACCGTAACTGTTGACTTATTAGTTTCGTTTAGTTAATTCTTATTTTTTATCTTTTCTTATGATTTTCACCACACTTTATCGTTCCTGATACCATTTCACTATTTTCAGAGCAGCGCCTCTCTAAAACGATCGGCAGAGTATTCATAGCCGCTGAGGCACTAAAGGTTCAGGGCTAGCTATGATCCACCCGGCCGCGCTAATGTTGGCACCATTTCCCCCCCCCCCCCCCACTCCAGGAGTGGATAAAACTCCTCGTTATGTACAACACCGCGGAAACACCCCCATAAGACAGTGAAAAAGCTAACACAATGGACTGCGCTAAAGCCTCCCTCGGTGTTTACATCCAGTGTCTCCTAGTATTCACCTGATGCAGCCATTCCTCTATAAGCATGCACCCCCGAGAATGCCTTCCTCAGCAGGTTCCTATACCTCCTAGGTCTACACACATAGCTGCACTCCAAACCATGCTTTGAATACGCTCTGAGGTGCACCGCCATCTTTTTATCTTGACTTATCATTTTTTATTTTTAATGTTTGTTATTCTTACCCCCTTAGACTAACACATATGTATATTGTATTGGTGTACTGCAGGGGACTTGTCTTCCAACGGGCACTAACTTTCTCACGAATATGACTCGCTCTGGCCCTGGAAGGCCCTTTACCGATATAATGTTTGATCTCTTAAACTTGCATATTTACCAAAAAAAAACTCTGCTGCCTTTTACTCTGATGTATTATAACTGTGACCTGCAATATACATCTGACATGTCAATAACTGTTTATTGTACTTCTGAGACATGTGCAGACTGAACAAAATAAAGAATGTAAAAAAAAAATTGCTTGTAAGTTTAATACCCCATTCATTTCCATTGAGGTGATTTAAAAACAACGTGAGTGATGCCTCATCTCCATCCCAGATAAAAAAAATATGTCGTCAATGTAGCGGCGATAGGTCACGAGGTTCGCGTGTGTCTCTGTGTGTGCTGCTGACATCTAATATGTCTCTTTTTGAGAATAGGGCCAAGTATGGACAAAACATAGATGCTCTATTCAATAATCCATTAACACCAAGGGTAGATAACGAACAGGAATTAAAAATAAAATTACGAAATTCATGTTATAAATTGGAAAAATTACTAATGAGGGAAATTAAGTTAAAGTGGGAGATCGCCACACTTGACAAATATACCAGGGAAGAAATTACTCCAAGAGGCCTGAGATTTACTAAAAGTCCCTCATTCGATCAGGACCTCCGCTCGAGAAAAACAGCATCCACCTCCACCTGGCGCTCTCTGGCAACGACCTGCCAAGAAACATCCAAGGGAAACCACATCTTCACTCACAGCGGACCTTACCCCTGCTGGCTCTGACCCGGGCGGGGTTCCCCCCATGCCCTCCACAGCATCTACTTTCATCTCACAGCAAGCTTCAGAAACAGCCCGTTAAGTGTCAAATCTCCTCAAACCGATCTTTGATTCCCAATTCAGGGACATTAAAGAATCCATTGATAATGCAGTCCACTTACTTCAATCCCACTCCACTCAAATCACTCTACTAGAAACCAGACAAAGCGCAACTGAAGACGAACTGCACCAATTACAATCGACCATACGAAGACAACACAACACTTTAACAATCCTATAGGACAAATTAGACAATCTCGAAAACCGGAGTAGGAGAAACAACATACGGTTTGTGGGCTTCCCTGAATCGATAACTTCGGCTGACATTATTCCCACTCTTCAAGGCTGGCTAAAGGATACCCTACAGCTCAATAACCCCACATCCACTCCCATAGTTATTGAACGAGCACACAGATTAGGGCCCGATAGGCCCACTGACACCACTAAATCCCGACCAATAATAGCAAAATTGCTCAACTTCAACGATACAGTTCGTATCCCCACAGCTTATAAACAACTGTCCCGACTCACCTATCAAGACAGAAGAATTCTAATCTTCAAAGACTACTCCGTACAAGTCACACAGCGGAGGCGAGCCTTTACTCCCATCTGCTCAACATTACACAAGAAAGGCATAAGATTTGCCCTGCTTATCCTGCCACTCTCCTCTTACGTATCGCAAATCATACTTTATCTACATCTTCGGTATCAGAGGCCACCACCTTTCTCCAGAATGTTCTCCCGAACTGGGGGGCGCCTTCACCAACCTCCTCGGCCGGATCCTCACCACATAGGGAGGAGTGATGAACCCGCAGTTTTCACTGTTATTTGGTTTACCTATCTGTTTATAGTTTGGGCCACTTGGCCTTCCACACACCGGACCCACTGGACTCTTTGCTTACCTCTGACTCTGGGACTCTCCGTCCGCTTGGGCTGGGATGGGCGGAATCCCCTTTTATACTACCAATCTCAACTATACCACCATCCCCGTCGAGGTATCGGCTAGGAAACCAATGTCTTCTCACCCAGGACCTCTATCTATTTCTACTATCAAATTCCTCTCCTGGAATGTAAAAGGGGCAAACACGCCCATAAAGAGAGAGAAGATTTTGACATATTTAAATAAACAGCAACCGCATGTTACCCTTCTACAGGAGACTCACTGGTCACGAGCGGCTGACACGCAGCTTAAAGCGCCTTGGATCCAGGCCTGTATTACAGCTAAATATAAATCCAAAACACGGGGGGTGGCGATCGTACTGCATTCAAGCCTTCAATACGCAATACACAGATGCGAAGTTGACCCGGAGGGTCGGTATATAATATTATGTCTTACTATCAACTCAATCTATTACTGCATTGTGAATGTTTATGCCCCTAATTCTTCATCAGGTCCTTTCTTTACAAAACGCCTGACCCTGCTTGCTCAGATAGATGTAGATCAAGTTATAGTTGGGGGGATTTTAATGCGGTAATGGAACCGGGCAGGGACAGATCCTCAAGAGGTGCGACTCCTCCCACAGACAGTGACCGCAATCTCTCCCAACTCGTATCCACCTATAACCTACACGACCCTTGGAGGATACTCCATGGCAGTGAAAGGGACTACACTTTCCACTCCCTGGTGCACAATTCCTTCTCTAGAATAGATATGTTTTTAGTGACCCCAACACTCCTACCTTACATATCAAAGACAACCATAGAATCAATAGTGATATCTGATCATGCACCCATCACAATGGCAATATCCACCCCTCCGACTCCCCCACACACTAGACATTGGCGCTTCCCTGCATATCTCACGACTCAGCAACCGTTCCAGACTCACTTACAGACCCACTGGGCCAACTTTCTGGATGACAATCTGGAACACATGGACAAACCAAAATTACTCTGGGAGACTTCCAAGGCAGTTATGAGGGGACAGATAATTTCCTACACTTCAGAAGCAGATCTCAAACGAGCTCACACAAGATATTTAGCTAATCCATCTGACGTAAACAAACAAACCTACCTTGACGCGAAGTCCACCCTAAACACTTAAATAACTAACTACGCCCAATCAAAACTAGACTTCCAGGCACAACACTTCTTCAGATGGGGGGGAGGTCCGGGAGGTTGTTTGCCCATATGGCCAACCCTAAAACCAGGTTCAAACCAATAACGGCAATCAAATCACCGGAGGGAATCCACTCCACTGCCCACACAGCAATCAATAAAGCTTTTCATGACTACTTCAAAAAAATATCGACAGCCCCGACTGATCAACATGCTCAGGGTATGGCTTTCCTAAAAAATCTAAACCTACCCCACATAGACGAGGACTCCCAGGAACTACTTAGCGGCCCCATCACTGAAAAATAAATTCATACAGCTATCGCTTCTCTTAAATTGGGTAAAGCCCCAGGCCCGGACGGCTATACAGCTGAATACTATAAAACTCTGAAACACCAGATCAGCCCCAACCTTAAATCCCTTTTTGACCAAATCTATCTGAAAGTACTCTCAATAGACTCCCTTAACCAAGCACGTACTGTGCTAATACCGAAACCGGGTAGGGATGTGGAGGATTTGGCATCTTATTGCCCTATATCGTTACTCAATTTGGACCTTAAAATCCTCACTAAGATCATAGCCTCAAGAGTTCAATCATTTCTACCCGAGGCCCTCACGGGTCACCAACTGGGGTTCGTGGTTAGAAGACAAATGGTCACGGGTGTCCGGAGGGCATTGGCGGCGGTGACGGGTGTTATGGGCCTCGACATTGAGAAAGCATTTGATAGCATCACGTGGCAACACTTGATACGCATTCTCAAACTGCGCTACTTCGGACACGTCTTTGTGACCTTTGTTAAAAACCTACAGCACAACCCAACCACTTGCATCACAACAAATGGACTAGATTCCCCATATTTCACGCTGGGACGAGGGGTACGACAGGGATGCCCGTTATCACCCCTATTATTTAACCTGGCCATAGATCCCCTCTTGCGAGCCATTAAATCAATGCCGGCCTTCAAGGGCATCCCACTGGGAGATGTCACTATGAAGGCCTCCGCCTTTGCCGACGACATACTCCTATATACCTCGGAGCCGACCTCCTCCCTACCACCTATCCTTGACCTACTTGACAAATTCCATGCCCTGGCAAGACTCAAAGTTAACTGTTTGAAATCCAGTGCATTACATCTGGGAAGGGGGTCGCCTCCTAGGCTGCCAAGGGATGTCCCACTGAAATGGCAAACCTCGGCCTTACAATATCTAGGGATCAAGATCCCAAGAAACATTGACCCCTGCTCCGGAACCCCGGGTTCCAGGACGGATCCAGCACATACCCATTCACACTGTGGTCAAGGCGGGGTCTCGGGTCTCTGAGTTCCTTTGTAGGGGACATACTTCCAAGTACGTCACTATGCATACTTCCAAGTACAACACTATTTTCACGAAGTCAGTAAACGCCTCACGCCCTCCGACTGGAGTAACTCTCTGGATCGTCTCTTATGTACCACAAACCTAGCATTTTACTCCATCTCTACCCTCTATGCCCTTCTACGATACACACCCGATTGGAACACACTAAAAACAGGTCTGGGGAAATGGAAGACTCATTTCCCCGACATCACACCTAAGAGCATCCTCAACTCACACTACACTCAAAGTCAACTACTCCCCATGGTTTCATATCGAGACATGTTCCTGAAAACCACACACTACGCATACTTCACGCCACATCGACTGCATCTCATGGCAAGGAAGGACTCCTCTACCTGCTTTAAATGCACCCACAACAAAGCAGATATGTATCACTGTCTGTGGGAGTGTCCCATGATCCAGACTTTCTGGAGAGAGGTTACACAATACTTAACGAACAACAACATGACGCCCATACCATTGAATCCCAGTTTTCTAGTGTTGGGACCCGTACGCGGTGACCCCATACCTAATAGACGCCTCTCTATGATCATAGCAGCGGTGGGCCGCAAAACCATTCTTCAGGTTTGGAAGCAGCCGGGCAGTCCAACACTCACTTTATTCTTAACCAAACTTAAGTTCCTTTTTAAAATGGAATGGCTTCATACCCTAACCAACAAGGAACTTCTGGTGAAAAAATGTTTTCTCACATGGAAATGGTACATTTCTACGCTTGACACCTCCTTCCAATCTAGAGTTAAAGCAACTTTGGAGTACACGGCATGGTTCTCGACCGAGGTGGTGGCGGGAAGGGATCCATTGGGCGTGCTGCCCAGTGACACTTATCCATAAACCTATACACGGCTCCTGGGGGGCGAATATGTCCAGTGGACCGGTAATTGTAAAATGTAATTCTGACATGTACCGCCGACTACATAACCACTCTTTCATTGCTCTACCAATTTAACACACTCAGATACTGCTCACACCTCACAATAAAAACAGCTAACAAAGCCCTTGCACACCACTGCAACAAACACAACCCCACTCCCACACAACATGTTGAAAGCAACACTCTCCAAGGTTATTTGCTTGTTTGTTTTCTGTTATTGTTCTACTTTGACTACAAAAAACTAAACTGGCAGAGAGCGACCATGTCAACCACAAGAAAAACCTCAACAAAATGACTCTTTACTGTCTTTTCCTTTCTGTAATATATAGTTGACATATGTACTATCATATGGCTTTTGCATAAGCCTAAAAATGTTACTTTACCATACGATCTGCCATTGCAAAAATAAAGATTTAAAAAAAAATAAAAAGACGGAATAATTCCCTACCAAAATTAGAGATAACAAATTTCAGGAACAGTCAGAGAAAATAATGAAAGTTTTTAGAGAAAAGGGGTACAAAGATGGACTCGTAAAGAAAGCCCTCACTGAAGTAGAAAAGGAGGACAGGAAAAAAATAATAGAATATAAAGGAACTAGAGAGAACACAGAACCACAACATTTGAAATTCATTTGTGATTTTAATTATAATAGTGGGCGCCTAAAGAAAATTATTCAAAAATATTGGTCACTATTAAAAAATTACCCCATACTGAACTCGATACTTCCAGATATACCCGATATAGTGTACAGAGGTGTACCAAACCTTAAAAGGACCTTACTAAAGAACCACATACCCTCAAGGAAATTGACAAATCAATTCTTTAAAGAGAAAACAGTTTTTTAGATGTGGCATGTGTGGAGCATGCAAGGGTTCTAAAAATGGTAAAAGGACAATAAGAGAATTTTGCCATCCACAGGAGAAGAATAAAAGTTTTAAGATTAAACAGATAATTACCTGTCATACAACTAGTAATCTATATGATTACGTGCCCCTGTGGGTTAGCATACGTAGGAAGGACCAATAGGACTCTAAATACTAGAATCCAAGAACATATTAGGAACATTAAAAAAGGGTTCCTAAATCATAGCGTGTCCTTGCACTTTAAGAACCAACACAATAGTAATCCACAACTGATGGAATTTATGGGAATTCAGAAAATAGTTGGAAATTGGAGAGGTGGTGATCCTATTAAATTAATCGGACAAACAGAGATAAGATGGATTTTTAATTTAAACACCATGCAACCTTATGGCCTTAATGATGATTTTGAATTATGCCACTTTTTATGATTTTATAGTTTTTTCTTATAGTAATAGATTTATGATACCACTTTTAATTTTTATTCTAAAATAAATCAAGAATGTTATGTTCCTTTTAATAGTTACCACTTTTTTTCTTACTTTTAATATTTATGATAAATTATTGGTAATAATTTATACCATTTTATAGTGGTCAAAACATCATTAATACTTTTGCACTATTTTTAGATCATCTTTGTTTGGAATGATCTATATGGACCTCTTTTTGTATGCATTATCTTTGAAGAATATGTAAACTAATTGATGCACTTTTTTGTTTATATTTGAAATGCTCAAATATGAGCATACTGTCTCAGGATTGAAGATTAGGAACAATACTATGGATGTTCCCTTGATTGCCAGCACTTTTGCCATCAGTTAAAATGAATGAACGATCTGCTATGGAATAATGGACTGGAGGGGAGGCTAGGATCCTATTACAATCTTTGAAAATGGGAAGTGATGTCAGATGAACCGAAAGAAGTGAGACCGGATGTAAAGAACTAATGGGGTGAATACTACCCTTTCATATTCCCGGAAGTGACGTCACCCGCACGACCGCATGTACGTGCGTGATGATGCCACCGTTAAGGGATAAAGCATTACAGCTGGAATACCATACCCTCCCTCGCAGGGACATCTGTGATTGGTTGGTTTTCAATCTTTTGCCACCAATAATGACGAAAGGTGGGGATTATAATCGGAACAGAACAGGATGGAAGCTGCCAATTGAAAAAGCCGAATGGAATCGGCAAAACGCGTTTTGGACTCACCTATATACTGTATGTATCATATTGATTTTAAAAGTGTATGTAATAAATATTATCTTTAATTTTGAATACATATATTTGGTGCATCTTCTATCCTGCTAAAGAGGGAAGGAGTCATCCCAAAAGCACTCATATGCCCATTTACTTAGAGCCAGGTTACAGGCTCTCACCCAGGTGAGACGCAATCTTCACTTTTATATGCAGGATTTCAACACCAGGGCGAGTTTTCCCTGTTCTCTCTCTTTTTATTTTTGAGGAGTACATCTCATTTGGATTTAAAGGTGTGTGTCACCTTAAGGACACAAAGCGAGAGTGATTAGAGCCAATCCCCAATAGGCTCTGAACCACCTACCCGAATATCTCCTATACCCCTAAAGAATTCTGGGGAGTAAGTGAATACTATCTGCGTACTGGTTATGTAAATAGTGTGTTTTTCACATTTGATCACAATAGGATTGGAGAGTTCCTATTTTTTTGTAGGAGAGCTGCTGTATTAACCCCTTAAGGACCAAACTTCTGGAATAAAAGGGAATCACGACATGTCACACATGTTATGTGTCCTTAAGGGGTTAAAGAGCACTTGTTGAAATTTGTTTTAAGCGCCTGTTAACATAGAACATTTTGTTATATTGTAGTGGCAATAAACTATTTTGAAGCATGGCTATTATTGTAGGATTATAACATGTGTCTTTATATTTACATAATACAGTAATGCAGTAGATTGTCAGCTGATGCTCTCAATCAGTCATGAGCGCCAACTGCTTTTCTTCTCTGCACAGTGTGGCAGCTGAGCAGAAAGGGAAAACTGTGTGGATGGTCACCCTGGGAAGTTGTGTAAAGCTTTTGGGCAATACAGTCATGTGAGTCCTCAAAACAACTTAATTGAGATGAATTTAATTTGAGGAAAGAAAGTCCCCTTTTTAGTGAAAAAAAAACTATTTAGTCACCCCTTTCTTAAATTATATTTTCATTGTGGTTGAATTTCAATGAAATTATTTCCATAATGAACAATTTTGTATAAAAGCAAACATTTATTTAAACCCTGCCTTTTTATCGTTTGTTACTCATCCACAGCTGGCTTTTTATGAGATTAGGCCCAAAAAGTAATTTTTCTATAGAGCCCATTGCTAAATTTGTATAGAGCAGCATACGTTTTATTTGTTTTTTTAAGTGTCACCAGATTCCAAACTAATTTTTGACTGTAATTTTAATGCATAGTCTTTCTTGCAGAAACGTAGCTCACGCATGAATGTCCTTGGAAACCAAAGTCCTCTTCATCCTTCTACGCTCAGTACAGGTAAACCTTTTTATCTTCTAAGACGGGGTTCACATTTTTTTTATTTTTATTTATTTTTTTATCTGTGGCTTCCGTGTAGCAGGGAAGCTGCCAGGAGTTCTAAAGATACCAAAACCAGAGTCCCTGTCAGCAGTGTGAAGTATATCCACACATTTATGAAATTAGTCTTTAGTCTTACGGAAACTTAAGCAAGTAAATCTATTCACAAACTGGACTTTTCATAGGACACAAGATCATGCATTTAGACTGGAAGAAAGAAGATTTTTTTTTTACTGTAAGAATAAGGATGTGGAATTCTCTGCCTGAAGAAGTGGTTTTATCAGAGTCTGTACATATGTTCAAACAGCAACTAGATGCATACTTACAAAAACTGGATATTCAAGGATATACTTTTACAATGTAGGGTAATAGCTTCTTGATCCAATCATTAATCTGACTGACACTCTGGGGTCAAGAAGGAATTTTCTTTTCCTAGTTTGTTGCAAAATTGGAAGTGCCTCGAACTGTTTTTTTTTTTTTTTTGGTTTTTTTTGTGTGTGTGTTTTTTTTTTTTTTGCCTTCTTTTGGATCAACTGCAAAAACAAATGTGACCATGATATACTTGTGCTGTTGTATGCAAAGTCTGTAAATAAAAAGACAGGCTTTTTTTTTCCCCATAGGAGAACCAATGTCTATAAGCAATTTTATTAGCCTCTGAGGAGCTTTGTCATGCCTCTACAAACACAGTTAAGTAGAAGTTTAATGTATGTATAAGTTTAATTTGTAGCACATGGTATGACAATCTTTCTACACAAGGCCTTATGTACCTTCATAGGTCATTCAAGTATCGTCAGTTCAGTATACCTTTTCTGCAAAACATGTCTTGTTATGCGGCACAAGCGTATGTATTTAATGTGAGGTGATACCATATAGTATCTTAAAGGAAAGCTTTTGAAAAATGTTAACATTTTTAAATTATTTTCTTTATTTCTGTGCTGCAGTAATTCATAGGACACAGCACTGGTTTCATGGTAGAATCTCTAGAGACGAGTCGCAAACTATCATAAAACAACAAGGACTTGTGGATGGGTAAGACCAGGGACCAAAAATGAATGGAATACTAAACAATATGGCTTGTTTTATTTAGAAGCCTAGACATTCAGTATTATGAAGCAAAATCTTGAGACATTGAGGTTTTTTTTTTGTTTTGTTTTTTATACTAATGTATGTAATGGTGTGTAATAATCCTTAATCCCAGTCTTTGGTTTGTAATGCATTTAATGTAAACATGCTATCTTAATATGGCAGCTATTTACATGTCTTATTCTGCATTTTTCTTAATGTTTAATAAATTATTTGATTCAAAATGTACTTGAATGCATTTTAGTTACCTACAACATACATTCATAAATGCTGTAGAACTAGAACTCTGATACTTTACCAGCCATTAGAATTGTGGAAATTGTACTTCTAAAGCACAAGGGTGTGTCTAGTGCTATAAAACTACTCCATTTCAATTCCTTACAGGCTATTCCTTCTTCGAGATAGCCAAAGCAATCCAAAAGCATTTGTGCTTACATTGTGTCATCACCAGAAAATAAAGCACTTCCAGATCCTACCGGTGAGCACTAATTATATTTGTGTATGGTGGTGTGTGTTTTTGTGTTGCAATGTAATAAATTTTTAAAAGAAGCAGACCAGGCAAGGTAAGCATTTTTTTTTTTTTTGGTTTCAAATCTTTTGTTTTGCTAAACAAAAAACATTAAACATACATGTAATCACTGCTGTTGGCTTTTGCAGTAATCACTCTGCTTCATTGCCAGGGTGTGGGTTTAGTTAGTGTTTGATTTAACGTTCAACTCCATTTATTTCAGTTTGTGGCTTGTGGTGAACTTGCCCTCGCCACAAGCTCCTGGAGGAGCCTGATGGCTAGCCTTACTGCCTCAGGACTATAAGCCATGCTAAAAGGCTACTGAAAGACTGGGTACGTGGGATTCCCTTGGACTGTTCAGGAACCGAACCAACCCACGATCTGCAGATCACCTCTGAGCTTATTGATCCTTGTTAACCTCTCCTGACAGTTCTACAAGTGTGGGTTCTAATTGTGCGGCTGGGTAGCCGCCGTTCGTATGTACTGTGTGGCGGCCATCGTGAGAATGCAGGCAGCGATGTTTGGGCGTTGATCGCGTGGAACTAAAATCGGACACTGAAACTCCTGAACACTGCTGAACTTGGCCAAACGCCTACTCCTTCCCCACACACGTCAGGAGAGCGCCATTCGGTAGTTTTTTTTGTATGGTTTATACGAACAAACGCTACCAAGAAGCCAGAGTGTGCATTCAGTATTTCTTTCACGTGGAAGTCCCAAAGTTGACCAGCCAAAAGCACAAAACGCCCTGGAACTGTTTTGGGCATAGGACCATGTGTGCGGCAGGTCAGAACTTTCACGCAGTGGCTTTTCGGCTCCGTTCATGGGATCTGAGCGCTTTTTGGATATGTTGGGCGCTCAGATCCATGCTATCTGAGGATGTTCCTATGTGGGAAATATGTGTTTTTATGGTTTTTCAGACTTGTTACTGTCTCAATGACAATTTATTTTGTGGGTGTGTTTATGGGTGTGTCTACTGTACCAAATTCTGTATAAATGTGAGCCATTTGGCTGGGAATAAACCGTTCTTCTTCACCCTTCACTTAGCCTCGGCTCGTGTTTGGTTGATACTGAGGTTACCTCTTCAGCAATCGTATAATCACTGGCAGCTATATTCACTCTGGAACTATCACAAGTAGGAATGGGCGACCACAGGCGGTAGAAACCCATCTTCAGGAGGCTATACCACCACATGGCTATTTAAATCTAACAAACTTGCAAAGTAGGGTGGGCGGGGCACTGTCACCATCTGCCCCAACTTTGGGCTTATGTATGTGTGTAAGTCGTAAGCAGTGATAAAGGCCTCTGTGAAGGCTGGAACTAAGCGTTTTTTGTTTCAATAAACCTGCCTTCCTGCAGCAATCCTGAGTGCCTGGACCTAACTTATTTCATCTATTGAACTGGGTTTTGCTAACCCTGGCCCTGATAAGCACCTGGATTTTTATGTGAGTGCGGTATCCTCAGTTTTTGAATTACTAAGTTAAAAACAGTGACAGGGATACAGAGATACATAATAAATCATATGGCATACCGCTGATATAGACATGAATTTTACTATTACCGGTCAATTAGATACTATAATGATGTAAATAAAGCAAGTCACCCCCTCACACCACGCTGCTTTTGGATTCCTCCCCTTGCAGCAGTGGAGTCAGGCAGCCGTTTCGCTGACAGAAGTGGGCGGAGTTTCTGTGCAGAACAAAGGTGTGCGCATTTTTATCTACCTCCATGACAAAGGTAGGGTGGGCCCCCTAGTTGGGGCCAACTACAGATAGGCCTAAGGGGCTCTTAGTGGGCGGTTACGGCTGCGGGGTGATTAATGTCGCTGCCTCCTGTAAGCGCTCAATTGGAAAGAGGTAGGCACCCACATGACACGTAGGCTGTCCCTTCACTCGGGTCCCAGCAAACCAAGACCTGAAACGGTGTGTACATTTTTGGATTCCACAATAAAAAAACAGATTATACATAGTACAAATTATGCCAAACAGTATAATCAAAATGACTAGAGACTGTTGTGCAATATAAGTAGGAAATATGCAATAGGCAGGATACTGATGAGAGAGTGTTAACCAGAGGTACATGATCCATTGTGTCAACAGACACATAATAAGCAGGATAGTAGAAGATATTCAGTTATTCTGATGAGAACAAACAACTGCATACTTACTCTGACCTTCTCTTCAGATAGTGATGAAGTACTTATGGCAGAGCCTGTGGTGATAAGATAATTCTGCAGCTTGTTTTATCTATAAAAATATCAACACCAATCCAAGCATATAATCCACAAGTATTACATTAATGCAATGTTAGGAGTGACCATCACTTATACAGATCTAGGTACAGTGACCATGTAAAACATAATAGCCAATTGTTTGTCATCAACAAGCTACAATATACTATGCAGTACGACTCAACAGATGAAAGCCACACATTGGTTGCAAATTCCAGATATAAGGACACCTAGAAGAATTCACATGAATAACAGAACAGAGGTCTGTAATGGACAGGGCCGGTGCTAGGATTTTTAGTTACACAGGCGAAGATGCATTTTGGCGCCCCCAACCCTCATTTAAAAAAAAAAAAAATGCATCTTCACCTGTGTGTCTTTCCTCCCAAGCCACAGTCACACAGTCAAAGTCATACAGGTACACTGTCATACAAAGACAGCAATAATCAGAGACATACAGATGTTATGGTACTTTTTGAAAGTAAACCAAAATGTTCACAGTCTATCTGTTCCTGTCCAAATCTGAGATGATTAAATTGCGTATACGCGGAAGTAAGCTCACACTGACACATGGAGTTCAGGTTAAAAGCACTTCAGAAAATTTAATACAATCTGGTTGGAAAACAGTTGTGCAGATCTTTTTAAAAGCAAAATGACATCATCATTGAATATCAGATAATAACAAATAAACATCATTGATTGGATTAAACATTATGTGACTAACTTCGTGTCCACCCACCAATATTATTAATTGGCTCAGGGGTTTGAGTGACCAGCTAGGTGTCCTCCCACCGGGAGGTGGTATTGTTCTGGACAAGGGTGTGGACAGAAGGCTCAGGCGCCATCTTTCCCAGCATGAGGTTTACTCGGTGGAAAGGGGGGCTTGAGCGTCATTTTACACAGTCAGTGATATCAGGCCTCATGTCCAGGTGCAAGGTCTCTTATGAATAGAACATTTCATTACTACTGTGTTCTCGTGGCCTTCAAACTATACTATCTTACAAGTCTTAAGGAGTAGCCAGCACCTCCTGGTACTTGTCCTTGTAGGAAACACGGTCTTTGTCTACTGTATTAATTGGGTTGAGAAGTTCAGTCACGTAAGGTAGTTTTAAAATGAACAAGTTAAGTCATGAGGACAAAATGGAGGATTTGAAGAAGTCAGGTTAGGAGGACAAAATGGAGGATTTGAAGAAGTCAGGTTAGGAGGACAAAATGGAGGATTGTCACAATATAAGGTTAAAATGGAGTTAGTACAATAATTCAATACAAGTACAATAATAATTTTTAATAATTCCACATCAGTCCCCCCTATGAAATGTTAGATTCTAAGAGATAAAACTTTATTATGTTAGTATCAGAAGACGTGTTAACCCAAAGGCACAAAAATGACTGGAGTAACGGTTCTCAAAGTCTTCTTAGTTCTTCAGAGGGACATCATAAATAGACAAGCTTACATTACCATATGGACTTGTGTTATCTGGAATATAGGCACAAGTAGTCATGGTGACAGGTAAACGTTGTTGGTTGCAATAGATATAATACATGCAAATCAAAATATTATTATTATTATTAGCAGTGACGGTTGGGAAAATGGACTCAAACTTTCCTTTTACTGCAAAATCATCTGGTACCCCCCTTGGCACACCTATGGCATCAATATATATATATATATCAATCAAACTTTCCCTTTAGAGGGGTGCTCCTCTTTATGTTCTGAAGCATGAATGTGGTGTGTCAAGAGTACCTTGTCATGTATTATGTGTATGGACATAATAACCTTGGCTAGGGCGCATTTGCTTATGCATTGTAGTATTAAACCTGTCCCACGCTACATCAGCGTAGGTGGACTCGGATCATTTAGTCAATATTAATACCACCACAAACTCAGGATGGGCAAATAATCCTGAGGAAGCTTGGCATTTGGATCTCTTTAGCTTCACGAGGTCTCCTTTTGGGGTCCTCGGCTTTCCATCGATGGCAGGTGGTCAGGCATTATTATGGCCATCAAACACCTACTTGCTGGTATCTTTTTATTTAACAAGTCATTTTTTCTTTAGAGTCAAAAGTGTGTCAAAATCAACAAATGTCACTTCTCATGTTGCAGAGAGAGTCTTGAATCTGGAACAATGAATCCACTGAGTGATCTCTGCAACTTTCACAATGCACTACTGGGTATATGGTCTTGGATGTCACATTGATGACCGGCTAGACTTCTGGCCATCCTGACAAAATGTCTATGATAACTAGTGCATATTTGACCCAGTAGCTCTTTGTCATCTGGATTCTTGAAAGGGATATTGAGAGTTAGCTAGGTGCTTAGGAGTATTTTAGAGATCAAAGAGTTCATGAGGGTCTTGGATAGGTATAAAGTTCCATGGGCTCACTGCCCAGTACATGTTTTTGGGTAAACAGAGCTTAAGAGCGTTGGAGTACAGCCCGTCTTCAAGGGTTGCCCCTTTCTGTTTTTCCAGCTTTGTATTTCTTCAGGGTCAGTAGCTGCTTTGTCATTCTCTTAGAAGCTTGAGATCTGTAGGTAGGATCTACATGGTGAGTATAGAAGTTTCTTTAGCGGACACCATTCTGTCCACTTCCCTTGGTGCACTTGTGGCTTGGTTGGCAGCTTTTAGTCAGCTGAGTGGTGCTTCTTATCTTCCAGATTGATCCAAAATAATGTGCTGCACCCAGGGCATGTCTTGAGTCAGTGTAGATATTGGCATGTCTTCCTTCAGGCATTTTGTATGCCACTGAGAAGGCTGTCAATTCAGCGTCTTGAGCAGATGTGAGTGAGGAAAGTGAAGGTGCTTGACGTACCTGATCTTCTGTAGCAACAGCAAATCCAGTATGGTACCTTTCCTCTTTATCCGCAAACAGAGTGGAGTCAGGATCTGGTAAAGCTACTGCATGCTCTGTTGAAAGGTGTCTTGTTTCTTCTTTCATCTGTTCAAAGCAACCATGAGGAGCAGTAGAAGAGGTTTCCTCACCTATTTCTGTGTGAGATTGGGGGGTATTTGTCTTTCTATTCACAGTTCTCTTGCTGACCCCCCTCTGTAGAGATCTGTAAATTGAATGTTCATGTTTTGTTCTAATGAGTCAGGTTCCTTTCATGAGATTTCTGGGGACTTAGTGTAGAAAAAACATGAGGGACAGCCACCTCCCTTACAGGTGTCTTACTTCCATGGGAATCTGGGTCAGGACCGCACTATTTCTTTGAGAGTGCCCAAAACAGTTCTTTCATGTCTGAATAATTTTAATTTTTCGTTAGTGTGGTATTCCCCCCTGGGAAGTGGCGGAAGAGTGGCCAGAGCAACTTTTCTTCAAAATATAATGTTGTCAGGTAGAGGCAGAGTCGTCTATGAGTGGAGGAAATTGTCAAGGAATAAGAAGGGAGGAAGCATATAAAGGATACAGATATGGTGGTGGGGAGATGGAAGAATGAGTAGCGGATAGAGTGAGAGGGAAGAAGGTGGAGTAGGAGGAGGAGAAGGAGGAGTAGAGGAGAAGTAGGAGGAGAGAGGAGAAGGTGGAGTGGAAGGAGAAAGTGGAGTAGAGGGAGGAGTAGGAGGAGGAGTAGGTGGAGTAGAGGGAGGAGTAGGAAGAAGAAGGAGGAGTAAGAGCAGGAAGAAGGAGTAGGAGGAGGAGAAGGTGGAGTAGAGGGAGGAGTAGGAGGAGGAGTAGAGGAGAAAGGAGAAGGTGGAGTAGAGGGAGGAGCAGGAGGAGGAGTAGAGGAGAAGTAGGAGGAGAGAGGAGAAGGTGGAGTAGAGGGAGGAGTAGGAGGAGGAGAAGAGGAGAAGTAGGAGGAGCGAGGAGAAGGTGGAGTAGAGGAAGGGGTAGGAGGAGAAAGTGGAGTAGAGGGAGGAGTAGGAAGAGGGGGAGGAGTAAGAGCAGGAAGGAGGAGTAAGAGGAGGAGAAGGTGGAGTAGAGGGAGGAGTAGTAGGGGAAAGTGGGGGACTGCAGATGAAGGGGAGGGATCGGTGGGAGGAATAAGCGGGGGTGGGCAGGTAAGGGAGCAGACAGGTGATGTAGCAATGGAGGAGACATCAGAAATCAAGACTAGGTAGAAATGCAATGGAGGCTGCAAATAGCCCATGTACAACAACTATTAACTGGCCCTATGCTTTCCCTAGAGAAAAATAATAAAAGGCTAACATGCTCATCTTGTCTCCACAAGCCTCGAACGTTTCACTCCCATGGGTGGCCCATGATGGCTTGCCCACCACTTCTCCACACGGGGTCTTGTGCCCGCGGAGACAGACGCTATCCCTGACTCTAGTTCTTAATTTAATAATTTATATCTAACATCTCAAAATGTAATTTCTACTTATATCACAAATATACATTATCACAATTTTATGTCTCGTAAATGGGATAAAATTTATTCTACTCTTCACTGATAATGTATTTTTAAAACATACAAAATAGACAAATAACATTGCCTTCTGCAAAATAAATGGAAAAGATAATGGAGATTTTGTTAAGCTTATAAATGGCTATACATTAATTCACATTTCTTGTTCTCCAGTTTCTGGCTGTTGATGACAATGTACAATGTAATAGAGCAGCGGAAAATGCTAGTAGAATGCTTGGTTGCATAGGGAGAGGTATTAGCAGTAGGAAGAGGGAAATGCTCATGCCATTGTACAGAACACTGGTGGGACCTCACTTAGAG
The DNA here is from genome assembly GCF_036172605.1 of Pelobates fuscus. NCBI lineage: Eukaryota > Metazoa > Chordata > Amphibia > Anura > Pelobatidae > Pelobates > Pelobates fuscus. Next base: position 250,409,059 of record NC_086320.1, read on the forward strand.
TACTGGATACAGTACTGGAGACCATATCTTCAGAAGGATATGGATACCTTAGAGAGAGTTCAAAGAAGGGCTACTAAACTGGTTCATGGATTGCAGGGTAAAATTCACCAGGAAAGGTTAAAGGATCTTGACAGGTATAGCTTGGTGAAAAGACGAGACAGGGGAAATATGATAAAAGCATTTTTAAATACATAAAGGGGAAACAACACAGTAAAAGTGGAGACTATATTTAAAAGAAGGAAAAACTACCATAATAAGAGGACATAGTCTCAAAAATAGAGGGACCAAGGTTTAAAAATAATATCAGGAAGTATTACATTACTGAGAGGGTAGTGGATGCATGGAATAGCCTTCCAACTGGAGTGGTAGAGGTTAACTCAGTAGAAGTGTTTTAAGCATGCGTGGGATAGGCATAAGGCTAAGCACTTGCTGCTAGTAACAGATCTAGAATTAATATACTATAATGCCCAAAGTCTCAATTCCTACGCATATGCAATAATAAAATATCTGGGCTTACAACAAAAATTATGTTAGTCAGTCTTTAAACTTGGCTTATTCATTTGTTCAAGAAATCTTGGTTTATTAGAACTTTCTTTTAGTAAATGTTCTTTAAGATAACCCTTCTTTCAGCATGTTATCAATCTTTGTACACAAAGCTAAAAGACACTTGTTACTTATACGTGAAACGATAGACATATATATTCTATCTACATATTAACACAGACACTTTCCTGATATAGGGAAACTAATAGTAGGATAATTTTAGTAATTGTAACTTTTTTTGTTCATAATATATGGGAATTAAGGAAGACAGCATGTCTTTAAGATAGGATGAGCATGACACAATACACGGGCATATGACCTCACTGATATGGTAAGGGCAGAGTGAGGGCAGGAGGAGGCGTGGGTACTAAGGACAACCTTCTTTTGTTCTAGGGGCCATTTTCTTTTAGGGCATTTCAGCTGACAAATGAAAGCAATATACATGTAACAGCCCGTGAAGCTTTGAAATAACATGGTGCAGAAATAAAAAAATAAATAAAAATAAATAAATAAATAAACTCACGGAATGCAAACAATATACCTACAGCCATTAATCACTTTTCCTCTTCACAATCTAGCTTAACAACTTTGCATATTCCCTCTATCCACATTGCATAGCAATGCAACAAATCACACTTGCCTTTACATTTTTAACTCGTCCAAATAATTCTCTATTCCTGCATCAGATTCACTTTCCTAACCTTTGTAATAAACACTGAGCTACATCCCTGGCTCCTTATCTTATACAACAGTCTTGGAGAAAATACTTTGTTCCATTGCTAAATCTTATTAGTTTCTGAATAATTTTACTGAACGCTGAACTGAAAAACCAGGAATGTCACCCCTCCCTCTCCCCCCTCGCGTCTCACAGAAGGCAAGGAGAGAGCCAGCATGAAGTTTTTTAACCATGTCAGCGCTGGAAAGACAGTTACGTTACAATTATTGCAAAAGCAAAGGGACACAAAAACACAACATTTAATAATACTCTTTAGTGAAACTCAATACAAAACCCCCACCCTCTACCAGGGTAATGGCTAACACAAAATACAAAAAACAATTATTATAATATACATACATTCTTAACCCTTTGTGATCTAGTTCTTCCTCAACCCTACCTTCGTGCTGAATAGCATTGCTACTCTGTACCAGTAAGCTTGCTTTCTTCTCTGTCAGTAATCTACCACATGAAGGCACAGCAATTTTACACACTTTAGCAATCTCTATCTTCAACTAGATCACACGTGCTAGCCAGCCCTTATTGGGCTTTTCTAACCCTGTTCCATTCCCCTCCTATACAGGCGTCCCAGATATAGGGGGAAAAGGTTTTAAACAGTGTCTACAATGGTGGACTGACACTCGAGAGGGGTGGGTCCCCCCCCAGTGCGTCTTCCCAAAACGTAGACTAGTCACTAATTGGAGGTGAGAAGTGTGTGACCAATCACTTCTCTCACAATAGAAATAGGAGAGGATAGAATAATAATATAGGAAGTATAGAAAAGGGAAAAGGCAAGGAAAAATCCTTAGAGACAGACACAGGAGTTTAAATAACTCCTAATTACACAAACAAAACAACAGTACAATTGAAATACAGTGCATGCATCACAGTTCAAATGAAATCAACAATAATCCCTTTCCTTTACTCGTGTGCTTACTCCAAAGTCACCTCCCTCAATCCCGTAGTATCTTACTACCAGCGGCCAAGGATAACAGCTAACACCGGTCCGAAATCCATATGCCTCCCTCGTCACAGCAGCCCACTAATAGTGTCTGCGCTACCCTCACTCTTGTAGTGCCCCTATAAAGACCCACTTTATAAGTCCCACTACTCCGTGGTGATGAAGACAGCAATGCCTGCCCGAATTCACACACCACCAAATAAAAATTGGAATGGCTCCAGCTCAGCGCTCAAAGCTGGAGGGTACCACCACTCTGCAAGCAGAGTAACGTGCACAGAGAAGCTAGCTAGGCTATCAAAGTGACACAAGAAGGATCCCCAGGAAACTATGAGTCTACACAATCTCCACAGATCCAACACACCTCTTTTTCCCTACAGCCCCAGCCACGAGGCTCCTAAAAGAGTTAAACAGGAAAAGATGACCCCCAGGAACACATCCACAGGTCAACCCCCCTTTTTCCTTACAACCACAGCACCGTGGTTCCTAAAAGAGGTAAAACAGGCAACAGAAGACCCCCAGGAACACATCCACAGGTCAACCCCCCTTTATCCCAAAAGGGGTAAAATACAAACAGATAGACAGACACACTGAAGACCCAGGCAAATCCCCTCAGGTCCACCCCCCTTTATCCCAAAAAGGGGAAAACAAGCAAGACAGAACCCCAGGCAAATCCCCTGCAGGTCCACCCCCCCTTTATCTCAAAATGGGGAAACAGGCAAACAATTCAAACACAATTCAAACACACCCAGGCAACAGATAGACTAAAATGCAGGTAAACAAATGAGTAACGAGACACCGGGCAAGATATTACCTGTCTTTGATGTCCTCCCGGGAAGCAGTCACAGACACGTGGACGGGTCAATCAAAGGGGCCGGAACATACCGGTGGCTCTGCAGAAGTCTCTACCGTGTACTTGGAGGTGATCAGTCTCCCTTCCTACCCCCAGGATTCCCCCGTCCAACAGCATCTTCCTTAGGACGGCTCACCGGCCAGAGGCCATAGCCCGATGCCCCACGTTGGGCGCCAAGTTGTTATGGTACTTTTTGAAAGTAAACCAAAATGTTCACAGTCTATCTGTTCCTGTCCAAATCTGAGATGATTAAATTGCGTATACGCGGAAGTAAGCTCACACTGACACATGGAGTTCAGGTTAAAAGCACTTCAGAAAATTTAATACAATCTGGTTGGAAAACAGTTGTGCAGATCTTTTTAAAAGCAAAATGACATCATCATTGAATATCAGATAATAACAAATAAACATCATTGATTGGATTAAACATTATGTGACTAACTTCGTGTCCACCCACCAATATTATTAATTGGCTCAGGGGTTTGAGTGACCAGCTAGGTGTCCTCCCACCGGGAGGTGGTATTGTTCTGGACAAGGGTGTGGACAGAAGGCTCAGGCGCCATCTTTCCCAGCATGAGGTTTACTCGGTGGAAAGGGGGGCTTGAGCGTCATTTTACACAGTCAGTGATATCAGGCCTCATGTCCAGGTGCAAGGTCTCTTATGAATAGAACATTTCATTACTACTGTGTTCTCGTGGCCTTCAAACTATACTATCTTACAAGTCTTAAGGAGTAGCCAGCACCTCCTGGTACTTGTCCTTGTAGGAAACACGGTCTTTGTCTACTGTATTAATTGGGTTGAGAAGTTCAGTCACGTAAGGTAGTTTTAAAATGAACAAGTTAAGTCATGAGGACAAAATGGAGGATTTGAAGAAGTCAGGTTAGGAGGACAAAATGGAGGATTTGAAGAAGTCAGGTTAGGAGGACAAAATGGAGGATTGTCACAATATAAGGTTAAAATGGAGTTAGTACAATAATTCAATACAAGTACAATAATAATTTTTAATAATTCCACATCACAGACACATACAGTCAGAGACATACAAGCAGAGATATACATGCATACAGAGACATGCAGGCATATAAAGACATACATGCATACAGAGGCATACCGTCATACAGACACATACATACAAACAGGCATACAGAAACATACATACAAAGACATTCAGGCACATACAGGCATAAAGAAACATACATACAGAGACATACAGGCATGCAGACACATACATACATACAGGCATACAAAGACATACACACATACAGATACATGCATGCATACAGAGACATAACGTCATACAGACACATACATATAGACAGGCATACAGACACATACATACATACAGAGGCATACCGTCATACAGACACATACATACATACAGAGGCATACCGTCATACAGACACATACATACATACAGAGGCACACCGTCATACAGACACATACATACATACAGAAACATGCATACAAAGACCGGAGCACCATTAACCCCACGATCGCCGCGATTGCGGCGATCTGGGGTTAATTTTACCGCGTGACGGACAAGGTCCGGCATCCGTCGTTAAGGGTATTCCCTGGATGACGGACCTCGTCCGTCACCCGTCCTGAATGGGGTTAAGGACATTTACTCAGTTCTAAAGAATATTTTAAACCAATTCCAGAGCATTGAGCTAAAATCTGAATAAAAATTATAAACCAGACCAGGTGTAGGGAATTTTACAGAGTAGAAGCTTGCAAAAAATAAATTGATTGCTAAAGTTATGACCAGCTTTTGAATCGGTTAAAATTAGATTTGAGAAAGAAGCATACCAGGGAAAATACTGTCAGGTAATTGTATCAGAGTTACCTACTTATGGGAGCAATAAATAGCCCAATCTGTGCTCCCAGATCGACTAAGCTGTGCATCTGTAATAAGCAAGATCGACTAAGATGTGCATTTGCAATAAGCATATATATTAAGGTTAAACACTGCCACCAAATTTAAAAAAACATTCTCCATCTTGATCAGAGAGGTGATGATACCTTATAGAATTGTTAAACAAACACATCCAACACTTTAACCCCTTAAGGACTGGACTGTTTTTGCGATGTTGTACATTTGCGACCAGGCCTCTTTTTACACTTTTGTGGTTTTTGTGTTTAGCTGTAATTTTCCGCTCTGTCATTTACTGTTTCTATTCAAATTATATATTGTTTTTTTCAGGACAAAAAGGTCTTTCTTTACATACCATTATTTAGATAATCTCATGTAATTTAATTAAAAAAAAGATAATTTTTTTGACTTTTACTTGTAAACTCATCCTTACTCATCTAGAAAAGCAAATGAAAAAACCTGTTAAATTGATCAAAAATGTCGTCCTGAGTTTAAAAATACCCAGTGTTTACATGCTTTTTTAAGTTATAGGGCTATAGGTATGAGTAGGGTATTGCGGTTTCAAAACATACATTTTTAAAATTGATTAATAGTGACATTGTAACACTATTATCTGTCATAAATCTCTGAATAACACCCCACATGTACATATTTATTTTTTATTTTTATTTTGAATTCTTTATTTTTGTTGTGCAGTTAATTACATGGTATCGATATATACGCCACATCAGCTTGTTGAAGGTGTACTTAGGTTCGGTAGTGGCAGGAGAGATTGCACATTTTTATATAGTAAAACAAGTTTGGTTAAACAGTAAAAACATTAGCATGGGGTGGAGTTAACCACGTATAACATAACTAAATTAACTTTGCTAGAGTAGTTGTAGTGTGGTTCTCTGTTTTGCAATATAACAATATCTGGGCTTTGTGTGATGAATATACAGGTTACGCTACTCATATATATATATATATATATATATTTATATATATATATATATATATATATATATGCTGTGCTGTAGTAAATACAATAAAAAGGCGAAGACCAGTAATAATTAACAATGCTAGGGCATGCCTACAGCATAAGACGATATCACTACACATTCTAAACGCTAAACATGTGTAAGGTGAGTGAAGTGGGTAGCAGGTTATCCCTGATGGTTGGTATATCAAGAAGCACTGGCTGCCAGGATATAGTGAGTAGGGCTCCATTCTATTTGTGTGTTGGTTATGATACACAATGTAATGTACAGGATTGGCAGTGATTGCAAGGTATATGAATGCATGAATAAACAATAGCCTGTGTTAGTGAGTTAGGATGTCATGCTGTACAGAGTTAGTGCTGAAAATACAGTGTACCGCTGGGTGTATGACAGGGTAGTGGATGCAGGCAAGATTTTGGTAGCCTTTCAAGGGACCAATGTCCGCTATTATAGTGTCCATTGTTGGCCGTCAGCCCACTCCGCCTGCTGGCTCCGGGGGAGAGTCTCTTGCAGCGGCAATCTCGGTGCCGTGTCGTTTCGGCCTCCGTGCTGGGTTTTGCTGAGTTGCTCGCTGGGGACTCATTGTGCATCTGGTGAGGACGCAGTGCAGAGCTATTCTTCCGCCCATTGCTGCTGATTGCGCCGTGGTACAGACTCGGCTGAAGGTGCCTGTGTCCTTTCTAGGAGGAGAGAGGTAAGGGGTCCTGGTGCACTGGTGTCTCTTCCTGCGGTGTCTGTTCGGTCGGTGTGTGCGTCTAAGCGGGGTTTTGACTCCAGGATGTGTTCTTATGTGGTCAGGGCCTAGTGTAGGCTTGCACTCCTTCGGGCCGGTTGATTTCCCGGTTGCCGCCTGGGACTGGGGTGGTCGTGTGGCTGTTCTCTCCTCTAAAGAGGCCGAGAAGTGGTCGAACAAGGCATCCGGTCTTTTCAAAGATTGCTGGATGCTGTCAGAGTAGTCTCACTTTAGTTTAGTGGGCTCAGCGCCACGAGGTGGGAGTACCGCCGCCATCTTGGTAGGGAGAGCTGTGTCTCGAGTAGGCCCAGGTATGATTGCCTTGTTTCTCGGTGCGTCTTGTGGCTGGCCAGCGGGGACCGTGATAACCCCCACCGGTCCAAGGGATAACCCCCACCGGTCCAAGGGGGGTTAGCGGGTCCGTGGTTGCCCCTTGCCGAAGCCGTGCCGTGTGCCTCCACTCCACACACGCTCACTCCATCCACCCCGCAGAGGTGGCCCCCTGCATCACCTTTCACCCCTCCTCACGGTCTGGGTAACTCACCCGCTTATTTGCAACGATTTTAACTCTGGCATATGTACTTCTGCCAACTGTGGGTTACTTCACGTATGTGCCTTATGTCTCGGGGCTCATGGTAAGACCGTCTGCCCGTATATGTTGTATCAGAGATCATGAGGTCAGTGCTTTAAAGTTCTTTGGCTGTCAAATCTGTCCTGCACTTGGTGGTATTCGTTACGCGGGTGCCACACTAGGTGGGGGTCACTCTCAGAGTGCGTTCTAGATGTTCCCATCTCCTCAACTAATCTCGTATTAGCTAATGCGGACCACCGACATACTAATAAACACTGTCTCAGCATTGTTCTGTCTGCTCCACTTTCAGTTGCCTTAAATATCATTACCCAATTTCTCTCGATACTATATCACTATGGACTGTAGCTATATTGCGGGCAGGTGTAACCACTTGGCCTAGCAGGACGGACATCTCCAACTCCTCCACGTTACCACTCATCCCTACAACTATTGGTTGAGGTTGCCGATTAAGTGACGCTCAGTCTTCCCACCTACTGCAAACACCGGCCTAGTCAAACTTACCGATTGGGGCAGCAACATTTACGGACAGAACCCTGGTCAATCAGGCCAGTTGAAGGTTAGGCCGACTGCATAGCGGTCTGCAACATATTCTATACAATCGTTCATCCTCTTTGTCCTTTTGGGTAGATGGGTCACAGACCGTTTGACGGAGACAGTGTTGGAAGGTCCTTTGGCATGACATTCCTGTTCAGGTAGGGGAAGTAATGTGAGCTCCGTATTGGGTTACGAGTTCATCCCGCCTGTTTCCGACCTACTCCCAAAATTGTACAGTAGAACCACTATCCTGGGTGGCGCATGCACATATCTATTAGGGATTACCGACCAAGAGTCACTTGGCCTTGCACCTCTCCCATCTGACAACGCCCGATTCACCGGTTACTTTACACACTTCATAGTCCGCATTTCAACATCCTCATTCAGTCGCCCAGCTATTGGGACTCGACAACAATTATTACCGATAGCGTTATTCGAGTGCGCTTAAAAATACGTACAACAAGAACATGACGTTCTTCCATGACTCAGTGGCGACACAACTTTCACAGGCACACCGTTCAATTGTAGTCTATTCTGCCATTTTTGCCACCTTTCATTCAGCCCGTCATACAACACTATCGCACTATACCAATCTGCCCTACAATAGCACCTTATGTCAGGCCTTTCAAACCACACCCCGTTTTCTTAAATACTCCATATAAATATCAAGGAATAAATAGTTGGTGCATCACCCTACAATAACGTACATCCGCAGATGAGAATTCCGGGCAGTGTCAGACTCACTAGCAGCATCCGTAACACACAAACCTAGTTTCAAACCTCTGGGCCTTCAACCTTCCAAAGGTTCCGGTCACCACACAACCAGGTCTTAAATCTAGGTGCCTGCAACCCTACAATTCCACGATCACAACTAATCAGACTGGCAAATCATGTCTCCTCAAGGAAGGTTTAAGAAGATACAAACACTACGTCATGTCACGCCGACATTCAAACCAGGCAATCAAGACACTTGACATACTAATCTTTCCCTAACCACCCCTAAATACGGTTCTACATTCATAGGCCCGGCATTAGAGTAGGTTGGGGCCACCGGCTCCTATTTAGCACATCCTTTCAATAAGCTCGGCATCCAGTAGCAGTATGCCGGTACACATATTAGAGTCACTAGAAGTTAGCTACATTATACAGGATCATTCCTAACGGTGAAGAAGTAAGGCGAACGGATTTTATGTGATAATTATAGTGCTATAAGTGTGTTTTCTTGCTTTTCCTTTTGCCCTCTTTTACAGGCCTACCCCCTACGTCGGTTCCGGCACACCGCGCCGACTTAATTACAATCACAAGGTATTTCACTATACGATATTAGCCAACCACAAGTTTAAGGCCGTAGGCCTGTATTTGTGGGAGGAGTTAAGTGTTCCTATATAAACGCTACTCCCCCCTTCCTACCTTGCCGTACGCACGCTGTTCACCCCACCCACCTCTCCCTCTTATACAATTCATTTGGGGAGGCCCTCTTTTACAGGCCTACCCCCTACGTTGGTTCCGGCACACCACGCCGACTTAATTCCAATCACAAGGTATTTCACTATACGATATTAGCCGACCACAAATATATATATACACACACATATATAATTAATTTTTATTTATTAACATTAACAGTTATTTTTTATTTTTATTTAAGACTAGCAGGGAGACTGCCTGTCAGTACAGGCAGTCCCCCTGCAGGCAGACACTTGGACACCTATTGTGGACACCACGCTCTGTTGAGTGATTACATGGCCAAAGTGATCCTAATCCACCATGGGGAGACTGTCTGGGCTGCAGACGGTCTCCCCACACCGGGAGTGCCAGCGGGGGAGCGACGGCGATCGAGTAAGTACTTTACACCGTTAGGACGGTTCAGGACCGTCAGCGGTCGGCAACGCAAAAATGCAGATGACGCTCCTGAACCGTCCTCGGTCCTGAAGGGGTTAAACAATAAATAGTGTGATGGAAAAACACTTATCTTAATAGTTTGTGACCGTAGCCTTCTCCAGGAATATCCCAGACTACATTCCTTTCTATATGGGATCTTATAGAATTGTCACATGTGTAAATACATAGGTGTGCACACAACAAAAAGCATTAACTCTGTTGAACATTACCATGCTCCATTTTGGAAACAAGGTCTCTTTCTCTCCTGGGAGAGGCACACAGACAGGTTCAGTAACACCTGTAATCTATCTGAAGTGGTTAATTGTGTTAATTGTTTATCCAGAAACACCTGTGGGAGAAGAAAGCAAATGCAAAGCCAAAAGGCAGTATGTTTCCTCAGGATTTTTGCCGCCCTAGGCAAAAGAAAAATTTGCCGCTTCCCCTCCTCCCCTCCTCCCTATGTGACATTACAATGCCCCACACACACCAGTGCTGCACACATTGTGTGTTTACATTAAAAAGCCTGCAGGGACAGGCTATAGACACCGGAACCACTTCATTAAGCTGCAGTGGTTATGGGGACTATAGTGTCCCTTTTTAATGTGAGGTAAATTAGAAATTAGTGTCACTAATAATATACTAGATTACCTACTTACAACCAGATGAGGATGGTGATGGGCTCTGGTTGCAGTTTGGCTCCACTGGTCTGGTGTAGAACAGGATCTCTAAAGGCTGTTTGTAACTGTGGTCACAAAATTAAATGTTCTGGGAGAACGGGAAGCAGCTCCATTTTTTTCCCTTACACAGCTCAAGGTCTGAGGCCCAGGGCCTGACGGTGAGTATGCCCATAAGGCCCACCCATAAGTCCACCTACATGTTCCACCCATGAGTTCGTTCACAGGGAGTGGAGTGTGTAGGGGATGTGTTATGCGTTATTGTAGAGGATCTAATGTGTGTGCATATGGAATGTAGTGTATAGGGATACCAGTTTGTGTAGGTGATGCAGTGTGTGAGTGTGTAGTGGAAGCAGTGTGTGTTTGTGTACAAGGGATGTATTGTGTGTTTCTAGTTGTGTGTAAGGGATGCATTGTGTGAATCTGTGTTTGTATGCATAAGGGATGCAATGTGTGTGTCTGTAAGTGTGTGCATTGAGTGTGTGTAAGAAATGCATTGTGTTTGTGTATATGTAAGAGAAGCAGTGTGTGTGTTTTTGTGTGTGTAAGGGATGCATTGTGTGTTTCTGTGTATGTGTGCAAAGGATGCATTGTCTTTGTGTGTAAGGGTTGCATTGTGTGTGTGTGTGTGTGTAAGGGTTGCATTGTGTGTTTCTGTGTGTGTAAGGGAAGCATTTTGTGTTTCTATGTGTGTAGGGTAGCATGTTGTATTTATGTGTGTGTAGGGATGCATTGTGTGTATCTGTGTATGTATAGGGATGCATTGTGTGTGTGCACGCGTAGTGTGAAAGAGCTCCCTGTCCTATAGAGCTCTCCCTTCTGTCCCTTAGAGCTCTCCCCTACCCCTTAGTGGTCTCTCCTCACCACCCACCCTCCCTGTGTTCTTCTCACACCCACCCCCCCTCCCTGTGTTCTTCTCACCCCCTCTCCCTCCCTGTGTTCTTCTCACCCCCTTCCTCCCTGTGTTCTTCTCACCCCCTTCCTCCCTGTGTTCTTCTCACCCCCTCCCTCCCTGTGTTCTTCTCACCCCCTCCCTCCCTGTGTTCTTCTCACCCCTCCCTGTGTTCTTCTCACACCCCACCCTCCATGTGTTCTCCTCACCCCCCCCACCCTCAATGTGTTCTCCTCACCCTCCCTGTGTTCTTCTCACTCCCCCCTCCCCATGTTCTCCTCATCTCACCTTCTCCTCACCCCACTCCCTGTGTTCTTCTTACTCCCTCTCTCCCCCTTCTTCTTACTCCCACCTCCCCACTTCTTCGTATTCCCCCCTCTTCTTCTTACTCCCCCCTCTTCTTCTTACTTTCCCCCTCCCCCCTCTTCTTGTCACTCCCCCTCCACTTCTTCTTACTCCCCCTCCGCCTGTTTTCTTCTTACTCCCCCTCCCCCTCTTCTCGTTACTACCCCACTTTTTTTTACTCCCCCCTCTTCTTCTTACTCCCCCTCCCCTCTTCTTCTTACTCCCCCTCCCCCTGTTTTCTTCTTACTCCCCATCCACCCCTCTTCTTCTTACTCCCCCTCTTCTTCTTACTCCCCCTCCCCCAGTTTTCTTCTTACTCTCCCCCCTTCTTCTTACTTACCCCCTCCGTTTCTTACTCCCCCCCTTCTTCTTACAACCCCCTTCATCTTCTTCTTACCGCCCCTTCCCTGTAGCGTGGCCGAGCTCCTCTCCTGTCCGCGGTACAGGAGTTTCTGTTTCCTGTACCCGGCCGGACTGACAGGAAGTGCACACTGAGTGTGCACTTCCTATCAGTCCGGCCAGGTTGCGGACCGGAGAGGAGCTCGGCCACGCTACAGGGAAGGGAAGTTGAAGAGAGAGGCAGTGCGGCAGCCGCCTGAGCGCTCTCTATAGAGCGCTCAGGTGGCTGCAGCATTTAAATTCCACAGTATGTAATGGTTACTTACCCAGTGCATTTGTTTTTTTTTGGTAGAATTGGGCTGTATTACTTTTTAGCGCAAAACACAGACCTTGGATCAGTTGCCTATATTAAATATGCTAAAGGCTGTGTATAAATTGGGGTTAAATAATAATACCAACTTGCATACAGAATATACTAATCACATATATTGTGGGTGTTTCTTAACAGCACCTTAAACACAGAGAGGTCGGTCACATATACTGAGTCTGTTCAAACAGTAATCATACATAGCCTACATCTGCTATATACAGTGACACTATGCCTGCACACCAGCACATATATTAAGATTATATGAGTGAAATTGGGGTTGTGTTTTCACAGAACTTCATGCAAAGATTATACCACTCACATATACAGAGTTTGTGACTAACCACAACCCACACACATTGCTTGTATTCGATTGGACTCTTATATAGAGGATGTGTCATACCATTCACATATATGGTTGTTTTTCCACTAATACATCAAGCATATAATGGACAGATATACTGAAGCAATTTCCCCACACCAACTTACATATAGAGCATGTAGAGTACAAATACTGAGGGTGTGTTTTTACAGCAACTCATAGATAAAACATATAGAGAGCACACACTGAGGCCGAGTCTTCAGACCAACTCATACATAGACAATATAGTGGATACACAGATTGGTGATTACTGTGTATAGTGCGCTTACAAATGTAATTGAGTTAGAAATAAGCAGCTACACACTCTAGTGGATACTCTCTTATCCCCACTAATTATAGTAATGAACCAAAGTGAGCTTAGTACAATCTGGATATAACGTCCAGACTCTACTAATCAAATGATTAGAGCGCTAAAGGTATACATTTTTGCTTTCCAAGGTCCAGTAAGAGTGAAAAGGATGCAGTAACAAAATAAGTTACAGTGGATGTGATCTACTTGTTTTTTGCCAAGGCATTTGATATGGTCCCTCGCAATAGGTTAGTCTTCAAACTAAAATAAATTGGTCTAGATGAAAATTCTTGTTCTTTGGCATAAGGATACAGTACGAGTTGTCATTAATAGTACATTTTCAAGCTGGACAAAAGTGGTAAGTGGTGTCTCGCAGGATTGTGTTTTGGGACCGGTCCAATTTAACATATTTATAAATGATCTTGAAATAGGCATTGAAAGCCATGTTTCAGTATTTGCAGATGACACAAAACTTTGAAAAGTAATAAAATGTGAGCAGGATATTGCATTTCTGCAGAGGGATTTGGATAGATTAGGGGACAGGGCACTAAAATGGCAGATTAAATTTAATGTAGAGAAATGCAAAGTTATGCACTTTGGGGTCAAGAATGCACAAGCAACTTACACCCTAAATGGTAGTGAATTAGGGGTAACCACACACGAGAAGGATTTGGGAATTGTTATAGACAACAAATTAGGCAGCAGTATGCAATGTCAATCTGCAGTTGCTATGGCCAGTAAGGTTTTGTCATGCATAAATTCTCGGGATGAAAATAGAATTTTGCCTCTTTATAAATTGCTGGTAAGACCACACCTTGAATATACTGTGCAATTTTGGGCACCTGTTCTAAAAAAGGATATCATGGCACTAGAAAAAGTGCAAAGACGAGCTACAAAATTGATAAAAGGAATGGAGCATTTTAGTTATGAAGAGAGGTTAAAAAATGTAAATCTCTTTAGTTTGGAAAAACGGCACCTGAGAGGGGATATGATAACATTATACAAATATATTCGGGGCCAGTACAAACCTTTATCTGGAAATCTATTCATAAACAGGGCTATACATAGGACACGAGATCACGCATTTAGGCTGGAAGAAAGGAGAGTTCATCTAAGGCAAAGAAAATGTTTTTTTTTTACAGTAAGAATTATAAGGATATGGAATCCTCTGCCCGAAGAAGTGGTTTTATCAGAGTCCATGCAGATGTTTAAACATCAATTGGATTAATACTTACAAAAATATAACATACAGGGATATAATTTCTAATTAGTGGGGTAATAGCTGCTTGATCCATGGAGACATCTGACTGCTATTTTTAAGGTCAAGAAGTAATTTTTTCCTAGTTTGTTGCAAAATTGGAAGCGCTTCAGACTGGGTTTTTTGCCTTCTTTTGGATCAACAGCAAAAGCATATGTGAGGAAGGCTGAACTTGATGGACTTGATGGAAGTTAAAACTCCACACGACTGTAGATAATGCGAACCAAAAAAGCAGATCAGAGCACATAATTGAAATTGACCACAAGAAACGGATATAAAGCAGTAATAAGGCAGAAGGTACTAGGTACACATACCAACTACAGGAATGAGGGGGATCACCCCCTCACTACAGTGACACTTTCCCCACTTTTTTCGGGCAGGCGATGGGAAAAAAGTGTATCACAGAAATGGGGAGTAGTCGTGTAACCAGAACCATAGTGCCCATTGTATGTGGGATGCTAGTTCCACAGGAAACAAAATATGTAAATGCTAATATATAACGGGACAGAATACCGTATTTATCGGCGTATAACACGCCCCGGCGTATAACACGCACCTCATTTCCAGAAGGAAATTCCAGGAAATTTCCACCCCTCCCATAGTATTCCCCCCCCCTCATCCCATAGTGTCCCCCCCCTTTCCATAGTAATCCCCCCCCTCCCATAGTATTCTCTCCCCCCTCCCATAGTATTCTCCACCCCCTCCCATAGTGTCCCCCCCCTTTCCATAGTATTCTTCCCCCCCTCCCATACTATTCTCCACCCCCCATAGTGTGTCGTCCCCCCCCCCCCTCCCATAGTGTCCCCTAGTGCACTTTCCCTCTGTCCCATATTTACTTACCTGTCTTGAAGCGTGGGCCGGCTTCACAGCGCGCACCGCGGAACTGGAACTTAAATTTCAGGTTCCGGTTTCCGGCGGGACTGAAAGGAAGTGTGCACACAATAGTGTGCACACTTCCTTTCAGTCCCGCCGGAAACCGGAACCTGAAATTTAAATTCCAGTACCGGCAGGACTGAAAGGAAGTGTGCACACAATAGTGTGCACACTTCCTTTCAGTCCCGCCGGAAACCGGAACCTGAAATTTAAGTTCCAGTTCCGCGGTGCGCGCTGTGAAGCCGGCCCACGCTTCAAGACAGGTAAGTAAATGTGGGATATCGGCGTATAACACGCACCCATGATTTTCTCCCTATTTTCAGGGAGAAAAAGTGCGTGTTATACGCCGATAAATACGGTATTTGCTCTCCGTCCGGGTTTAACCAAATCTCTTCAGCAAAGCCAAAGACCTGGCGTTACATCCCCTAATCAGAAGGTGATGAGGGAGGAGGAGACATTTAAAAAAAAAAATTAAATCTTTTTCAACCTTCAGTTGCAGGGGTACCCATATGCAGTCACTCAATTCTTAAAATAAAATTTGGTAGGGTTCAGCAACATGGAGCAGTGTCTGTGTGGTCGCCCAGACTAAAGTATCCAAGGTTCCCCTCAGGTGTCCTTTCAATCATAGACACTACAGTGACAAGCACCAACACCACAACTGATTACTGGTAACAACAGTAAAATACCATATAACAAATTGACATTCCAGTAGTATAACAGGAAGCTGTATTGTTTAGAGCCTATACCTTTAAAAGGTGCTAGCAAATGTGAATTTTATGTGCATATACTATATTAAACTACACATTTGTTAACAATATTTCACAATTTCTGTACCATTTGTTTTTATTTTATGTATGTAAAAATAATCCCCTGCAATTTTGAGGGGTGAGTTTGTAATTTTTTAAATTTTATTTATATGTTAAGGCCGCAGGGAAAGTCGTAAATCTAGTCTCTTTGCTAATAGCTTCCCAGGACGTTGTGGAGAAAGAACGTACAATAACGTCCCTAGCCTTCGGTATATATAGGGACGTTGTATGCTGTTTATCTACAACGTAGGGAAGAACTCGACTTATACACGCACAAATTGGTGGACTGGGCCACAAGTACGGGGGAATTATGTTTATGATTACCATAAGTCCACCTCCCATACCACCAATTTGTGCCCCCAGAAGCTGATCCCTCCACATACGCGAATCACCCAGTTGGGCACAGCAAGCCTGATCAGTGACGCTTAAAAGATAAGTTTGGACGACCCATTGTCTACCTGGGTAAGGCACAAGTCTGCAATAATGTGAATGCAGGGGTGTTCAGTTTCAGTGCCTGCAGATTACTGCACATGTGTTCTATATGCTTTATGGCTCGTACTAAGGCCATGTGCCTATCCAATTGAACCCTAAACAATGCATAACCGAGGTGAACATAGGTTTAGCATTCTACTTGGAAACTCACCCTTCCCCTCACTTGACGGAATACTTAATTTACGCGGTTTAACAAGGTTTCCACACTGGGCTAGTGTCATTCGCCGTAGGTACTTTAGAAAATCCCAACCTCCTATCCACTGTACTTGTACCACAAACAGTTGACGATCTCATTGGGAAAGAATACAAAGGTTTTTTTTTTTTTTGCTAGGCCCCGTTTCCACCGCCCACTTTTTCTTCCATTTCTTCTGTCCTCCAGGACGGTGTGGGGAAGACCTCTCCTCCAGGAGAGCGTATCAGGAACAAGCTCTTAATAGAGCCAAGTGATTAAAGCTCAGGGGAGTATGCCGAGCATAGCAATCCCCAGTGTGATTATAGCTGTCCCCTCCAATCACGAGACAAAACTACTGGTTGAGGGTCAAGAGGAACTGACTCCAATGAGTGTGTATTCCTGCTTATATACAAGTTTCCCAGCAAGGTTACTACCGACGTGGACCTTGTGGGGCACTGAAACTGTACACTTTACAACCAATCAACAACGTAAAATGCAGTTAAACACTCCCCTTCATTCCAGCAAAATCCTCCCCTCTGCCTGTGATATAATTACTGTACACAATGGGTTAATGTAATTATCATAGGCAGGAAAATACAGCTTTTATACAATTCTTATCACTTTAAAAGTATACATGTAATATTAATAAAAGTTACATATTCCACTAAGCACACTTCAAAAATAAACATATCCAAAAATCAGGCAATTCCCTACAGTGGTTTTAAAAGTCCCATGGTCGTCTCTTTTTGACCAATCGCACACACTTTTTCATGCCCAAAACAGTTCCAGAGAATCATGCTGTGCGGACGGTCTATTTCCATTGTTAAAGTCAGTTCAAACAGACGAACGACAACCATTCTAATTGTCGAATTAACTGTCGAACGGCGTTAGAATTGCAGAATGCATTGAAATCTGGAGAAGGTAAAACTTCAGCAGAATTAAAATAGCTGCCACCACATATTGGACTGTACGAACGGCGGCCACCCAGTGGTCGGCAATTAACCTACAGCAGCCTCCCAGCCTGGGAGGTAAATTAGCCGCACGCTTCTACTTCTGTGTGGTCCGCCTGTACAGTACTTGGTTCAGTAAGCCCCATTTACTGAACCAAGTGGGAAAAAGCCATTAACACAGGATTTTAACAGTCTGGGGACATAGTCTTGAAGGGGCATTGTTCCCAAAAGTCCCGATATGTCTACATACTGTGCATAAAGGGCCAGTACTAGTCCAATAAAAGTCCATAAGCCCAACTAGAATTTTTAAAGGGCCATACACCCCAGGGCCATAGTCACAGGGGAGGAGGCTGGCAATACAGAGAAGCAGATCAGGTTTCACTGCAGCAAGTGTGATCGCTCTGACTCAGAGCGATCACATGGGTTGAATCGGTGATACTGCTTGCTGTAGTGTGCTTCAGACACGGTGGCACACTGCAGGAACATTAACCCCATGATTGCTGCAATTGTGGCAATCTGGGGTTAATTTTCGTATTGGACAGAAATTTCCCGTCCTCTGTCCGTAAGGGGAGAAAATTTCTGTCCGGAAAATTTCTGTCCAGTTTCCTTAAAGGGTTAACTAAAATGCGACATTCCTCTTATTCATTTTTTGGCCCGCCTCTGCACTTTTTCCAGTGCCATAAAATACTTCTTTAGAACAGGTGTGATCTTACCAGTAATTGTTAAAGAGGCAAATTTATATTTTCATACCGTGAATTAATGCCCCTATTTATACATGACCATACCTTACTGGCCTTGGCAACCGATTGACATTGCACATTTTTGCCTAATTTGTTGTCTACAGCAATTCCCAAATCCTTATCGTGTGTTATCCCTAATTCACCAACATTAAGGGTATAAGTTGCTTGTGCATTCTTTAAAGGACCACTCTAGGCACCCAGACCACTTCAGCTTAATGAGGTGGTCTGGGTGCCAGGTCCTTCTAGGGTTAACCCATTTTTTCATAAACATAGCAGTTTCAGAGAAACTGCTATGTTTGTGAATGGGTTAAGCCTTCCCCCTATGTCCTCTAGTGGCTGTCTCATTGACAGCCGCTAGAGGCGCTTGCGTGCTTCTCACTGTGATTTTCACAGTGAGAGCACGCCAGCGTCCATAGGAAAGCATTATGAATGCTTTCCTATGTGACCGGCTGAATGCGCGCGCAGCTCTTGCCGCGCGTGCGCATTCAGCCGACGGGGAGGAGAAGAGGCGGATCGGAGGAGGAGAGCAGGAGGAGATCTCTCCGCCCAGCGCTGGAAAAAGGTAAGATTTAACCCCTTTCCCCTTTCCAGAGCCGGGCGGGAGGGGGTCCCTGAGGGTGGGGGCACCCTCAGGGCACTCTAGTGCCAGGAAAACGAGTATGCTTTCCTGGCACTAGAGTGGTCCTTTAAATTGCATTTTTCTACCTTAAATTCCATCTGTCATTTGAGTGCCCAGTCCCCCAATCTGTCAAAATCCCTCTGCAGCAAAATATCCTGCTCACATTGTATTACTTTATAGAGTTTGTCATCAGCAAACATTGAAACTTAGCTTTCAATGCATATTTCAAAAGCATTCTAAATGTTCAATGGAAGCAATCCACAAAGAGAAACCTGAGGGACACCACTTACTACTTTTGTCCAGCTTGAAAATTTACCATTAATGACAATTCTCTGTACTCTATCTTTACACCAATGTTTTACCCAAAAGCCAAGAATTTTCATGTAGACCTATTTCTTTTTAGCTTGAACACTAACCTGTTGTGAGAAATCGTATCAAACCATACTCTAAAAACAAAATGGCAGTATGGCTTGGGTTTGCAATGTTGCATTCGAACAAACCACAAGACTTATGTGGAAATGTTTGGCCATAAGCCACAGCGCCACATTTGTGTCAGTAAGCCACAAATCTCTTAATAGTGCGATGATCACGCTTACGTTTTCGTAAAATATCTAAAGTTTTCATACCTCGTCTAAGGCATTGAACTATTTCCAGGGGTCAAGTCCTGGTGAAAAAAGTGCGGGAACTCACGAAAGATCCACCCCTCCAAAAATATATATTTTTTTATTATATGCTCGTATGCATATTTATATTTCTCAGAAAATACAGTGCAGCATTTATTGTAAAGTGCCAGATTACAAAGTAATCTCCAAAATTCACATGCATCGTATTATTTAACGAAATATAAAAAATGGAAACCACAAAGAGAGAAGGAAACGTATGATAAACACCTGACACAAACACACATATTATATATATAGTCTAGATAACATACTAGATATGAAGGACTTTTCTTGTCACAGGGCCGGCTTACGGGGTGTGCGAGCTGTGCGGCCACATAGGGCATCATGGCAGCAGGGGTGCCGGGCATCCAACGTAGCTCACATACACAGGGTCCGACAGTGCAGAGTTTTAAAAGCTGGCTTCGAATAAGGGGTTGTGTGTGACAGCCTGTGGTAGGGGAGGCAGAAATAAATTGGCAGCAGGAGCGGAGCTAAATGCAGTATCTACCGGTTTCCTGGTTATGGCAGCACACTGAGGGGGAAGCAGGAAGGAGTCCCTGTTTCCCCAACTATTACACACAAGAGACGTCAGTGCCAATGCTCTCCCCTCCAGGCCAGCCCATACTGTTTGTAAGTGAGAGAGAGTGAGAAAGAGTGTGCTGGTTTTGTGTGTGTGTGTCTCTGCCTATGACACTGTGTGTGTTTGTGTTTCTGACCCATGAATCTTTATTTTAGAAAGGTTAGTTTTTTTGCCTGTTAACAGATATTATGGAGTTTCTACTAGATTGTTGTCACATCACAATCCACTCCAAGCAATACCTTCCATTTTCCCCGCAACATCCAACAAGCTCTGAGAGGCTTGACATAACATGACTGCTGACCCTCTCCCTTTACCTTCCGTTACCCTTCCCCCCAATAACTCACAGACAACCAAATTGTGGGTAAGGGCAACGGCCACAGCTTTTATTATTAAGCCAGCATAATTTAAACCAACTGTCAGCTGCTGGATTTTCCCAGCAGACAGCTAACATAACAATTCTTCCAGAGCCTCTTCAGCCTGAAGTCCGTCCTCAACCAGACCAGGCTGCAACTCCCCAAGCCCGTCCGGGCACTGCTCTCAGTTCCACTTGCTGGCGAAGGACAAACCGCCACCGCAGCCTCTCCCCTATCCCTGGAGAGGACTGCGTCCCCCCGAAGCCAGCGCCTGTTCAATGGCTGACTGTAATCTCACATTAAATATATCCAGCCCAATTTCGTTTAGGTGGACCCCATCAGCCCTCATTATGTTTGCGTTGTTCCCTTCCAGCTCCACGTGACGAGCCACAAAGCCACCCAGCCTACGCACAAAATGTGAAATCGTCATGTTGAACTGACGCCTGCCGCGCTCCACTGCCCTGGCGTGTGGCAGCGCCCCCCAAGCCGGGCGAGGAATGACTTCAGACCACACCAGTGTGACCTCGCTGAAAAGCGCCATACAGCGAGCCATGTTGTGCTTGCAAGCGTAAATTAAATCCACTGTGCGGCACTGTCCCAAGTAATTCCCCACGGCATGAAGTACCAAAACCACTGACCTGGTCACGAAGCGACGGAGCACGACACACTCCGGATATACTTGGTGCCACTCCAAACCATGTATCCCCCGCCATCGAACCCTAACCTGCTCATGCGGGAGCCCTAGATTCCGGCCGTATGGTCTCTGCTCGGCACGCCTAGCCGCCCAATAAATAAACGAGTGATCGATGATCCAAACATACCGGGGGGAACCTATAGAGAAAACAACACATCATAACTACCAACAGCCTATAACAGATGAGGACAAATATACAGCTGAAACCTGCGGGAATCCCATCGACCCATGCGCTGAATTGCAGCATCGGACAGCCCTACCTGCCGTGCCTGCGTTGCTGCACCAATCCGGAAGGAGTGGGGAGAGTATCCCTTATCCTCTATGCCCAAAGCCTGCAAACTAGACTTAAAAACACTGGAGAACTGAGACCGAGTCAAGACTGACCCATCTGCGTGAAGCAAGAAGGACTCTGCTGCCTCCGGCCGTAAACTCATGTATTGCCCTATTGGATGCTTGCATAGACCAGCCACCGATCCCACACTGCCCGATAGGCTGTCCACGAAGCGGGAGCCAGTGATCCCTTGAACAGGTCTGCTAGGTTCCGAAATCGAGGGTCCACAAGCACGTGGGACATACCAGACCATCTTCCTCAGCTCCCGTAGCGACCTCCCGAAAACGATCCCACTGAAAGCGAGAAAGAGAGTCGGCAATAACATTAGACACTCCGGGAACATGGATTGCTCGGAACCAAATGTTAAATTCCAAACAACGCAGAACCAACCGACGCAACAGAGCCAATACTGGAACCGAGCCAGATGATAACCGATTCACCACATGGACCACACTCGAGTTGTCAGTGCGGAAAACCACCTTCCTGTTCGCGAGCTCCTCCCCCCACAATTCCACTGCCACCACAATAGGGAAAAGCTCGAGAAAAGTCAAGTTACGTATCAGAATAAACAGTGCTGGTATACCTAATGTAATGCCCAGGGGAGAGGGAGTCCGACTAGCAGTAGGTCGCTCAAAAACTGGAAAAATAGGGATTCACTAAAACCTATACATAAATGGAACACTCTGCTACAGTATGCAGAAACCAGGAGCTAACCTATGATGTTGGCTGAGTATGGTAAACGGTACAAGTATAGAGATTGCGGGTATATAAATGTGTACTGTGCCTTTAAGATATAAGAAATGTGTGCTGTGCCTTTAAAACTCACAAAATTTGCGTGGCAGGTCTATTAGCAAGAAAGAAAAGAAAATAAAATAAAGAGAACAAAGGAAGAGTCCAATAAGTCACAGAAAAAAAGAGATGAAAAATAGGGAGAAAAAAGATGAAGAAAAAAATAATATGGTGAATAAAAGCACAAAAAATAAGAAAAATAAATAAAAGAAAAGAAAAATAAGAAAAAAAAATATATAAATAAATATAAAAAAAATATAAAAATCAAAAATAAAAATAAAAATACAAAATAAAATAAAAATAAAAATAGATAGATAAAAATAGGTAAATAGTGGATAACGCAGCCGATGATATGTGCAGTGCAGATATCTCTATCCCTGATATAGCATAGGGTAGTTGATATCTGCTCCAAATATTATACTTTGTATATTTCAAAGATGTGGTTCAACTGTTTAAAAGTATAGTAGCAATACAGTATGAGGAACTGGATGCTAGGGTGGTACAAGAAATGTATCACTAGATATAGAAAGCAATGGTACAAACTGGATGTAAATAACATAAACCAGTTTATTGGTAAAATTTATAAAAATATATAATAATATAATTCAGGAACAGTTCATGCAGTGGTTACCAGTCTAATGAGGCTCAGAAAAGTGCAGAAACCCTTGGATTTGGCTGGGATTGATGTGGATTGACTTCGGCCGATGAGCTTCAGAAATCCTGCTGCCGGTGAGGACGGCGGGCTTTTCTGTGTGCGTCCCGATAAGGATCTCTCTCCAGGGGACGTGCTCTGTAAACGGCTCCACTCGGCAAATACACAAAAGGTCCTGTGCGAATGCTGTTCTCTGCTGGTAAACGCTCTATGTGCTGGAACTCAGTCCTGATGGATTACTGTGTCTAACGCGTTTCGTAGGAGGGTGCCCTACTTCTTCAGAGACGAATTTTTATAAATTTTACCAATAAACTGGTTTATGTTATTTACATCCAGTTTGTACCATTGCTTTCTATATCTAGTGATACATTTCTTGTACCACCCTAGCATCCAGTTCCTCATACTGTATTGCTACTATACTTTTAAACATTTGAACCACATCTTTGAAATATACAAAGTATAATATTTGGAGCAGATATCAACTACCCTATGCTATATCAGGGATAGAGATATCTGCACTGCACATATCATCGGCTGCGTTATCCACTATTTACCTATTTTTATCTATCTATTTTTATTTTAATTTTATTTTATTTTGTATTTTTATTTTTTATTTTTATATTTTTTTATATTTATTTATATTTATTATTTTTTATTCTTATTTTTATTTTATTTTATTTATTTTTCTTATTTTTTGTGCTTTTATTCACCATATTATTTTTTTCTTCATCTTTTTTCTCCCTATTTTTTCATCTCTTTTTTTCTGTGACTTATTGGACTCTTCCTTTGTTCTCTTTATTTTATTTTCTTTTCTTTCTTGCTAATAGACCTGCCACGCAAATTTTGTGAGTTTTAAAGGCACAGCACACATTTCTTATATCTTAAAGGCACAGTACACATTTATATACCCGCAATCTCTATACTTGTACCGTTTACCATACTCAGCCAACATCATAGGTTAGCTCCTGGTTTCTGCATACTGTAGCAGAGTGTTCCAAGTTACGTATCAGGTCCGCCTCGTGCCATGCCGCAGGCCAAAGCTCCACACACACCAACGTCCCCGAAAAAATGTCCCGAAGCCCAAGGAGCCGGAGGCATCCGTAAACAACTCCAGGACCACATTAGATATTGCTTCCCGTCGCCAAAATGTCCGACCATTGTACCCTGCGAGGAATTCACTCCAGACATTCAAATCGTCCTTAAGCAGCTTGGTAACCCGGATAAAATGATGGGGAAGACTAATGCCGACGGTAGCCAGAGACAGCCGTCTACAAAACACCCGAGCCATAGGCATGATCCGACATGCAAAGTTCAAGTGGCCCAACAGGGATTGCATCTGACGAAGCTGCACCTTCCGCGCACCCCTCACCCGATCAACCATGGTAGTAAGGATCCCCAATTTATCACTGGGCAAACGAAAAACCAAGTTGATGGAGTCAATCTCTATACCCAGGAAGGAAATCACCGCCCATCTTGTCCTCTGCCACTGGAACCCCCTAATCTCGCATAACTGCCTTAAACTGTCCCAACAAATCCTCACATCGTGAAGAATGTGCCGGACCGACGAACAGAAAATCGTCAAGATAGTGCAAGAGGGAAGAAAAACCTGACACCTCCGTTACGATCTATTCCAGCAATGTGCTAAAAACTTCAAAATAATAACAAGAAATCGAGCAACCCATGGGAAGGCACTTATCGTAGAAAAAATCCCCTTGAAACTGACACTCCAACAAATGAAAACAGGAAGGGTTAACTGGGAGCAACCGAAAGGCCGATTTAATATCCGACTTAGCCATCAGGGCCCTGGGCCCTGATTCCCGAACGAGATCAAGAACCCGATCAAAAGAAGCGCATCGGACCCGACTATCCTCCTTCGCAATCCCGTCGTTGACCGAAGCCCCAGCTGGAAAAGACAGGTGATGAATCAGCCGAAACACCCCCGGTTCCTTTTTAGGAACAAGGCCCAATGGGGACAACCGCAAATTATCAAACAGAGGAACGGAAAACGGTCCCGCCATCCGTCCCAAGTCCACTTCTTTTTTCAGTTTAGCCCTTCCTTACCCCGAATTGAGGACAAATTGTGCGCAAACGACGCCAGCCCCGACGGAGTAAATGGGATCCTAAAACCGTCGGTGAAACCTTCCCAATGCACCTGCGCGTCCCTACGCCTGGGATACCGCGCGAGCCACGGGGAATCCCGCGTGCCACGGGGAAGAGGGGAATCCTGCGTCCCTCTCCGCTCCCTGACGGTCCAAAGAGGCACTGGCGAGTTCCTCCGCCGGCCCGCTTGCACCCGCTGGCCATCTCCACTTTCGGGGGGCCAGCGGTGCTCCGTTTCAGAATCCCCGGATCCATCTTCACCCGGACTTCCGGGTTCGGCAGTGGCCTGTGACGTCTGCACTCCCTGACCCGCAGACGTCACGTACGCGCCACCAGCGTTCCGGCGTGCGGCGCTCCACCTCTTCCGGCGTGCGGCGGCACGCCCTGACATCACATCCGCCGCAGCCGTAAAAGAAGGATGAGGACTGCGCGACCTCACATCTCCCACAGCGCCATCTTGGGATCCTCCATCTTGATGGCCAGGCCCCGACCAGACCATCCGACGCCTGGAACACCTCTCCCCGCTCCTTCTTCTACAGGAACCCGGATTCCTCCTCAGGGGGCCAGCCTCACTCGGCCCCGGACAGGAAACAGCTGGTGGCACAGCCCTGGCTCTCCGCACCGGACTGGGGTACAATCTGGATGGCGGCCTGGAACGGCGGGTACGATGTCCTCTGGTGGGCCCCGACCCCTCCTGAGACTCCTTGGACACTGTGAAGCAGCGCAGCATAGGACTCTGCTCCGTGGGTCCTCTGAAAGGCCTGCAGAATAGTAAGTAGAGCCTCTCTGGGCATGTCAGGGACATGAGCCATGATGTGAAAATATCAACTGCAGTGGCAAATTCTGTAACAGCAGTTTTAAATTACTAACAGCAGTTTTGCTTTTTCCGGGTGACCAGAAACAGCACTGCTAGGTTCCCTCAGCGTGCTCTCCAGTGGTCTGGTAAGTATTACCCAGTGTCCCCAGTCCAGGTGCATCCCAAACATTGTATCCCCTTGTCGCCATGCCAACCTCTCCAGGCAGCAGTCATGCTCCCCCCTCCTTATCCACTCCAGGGGTTGGACTATCCACTTCAATACCTTCCATTTTTTTTCAATAAGCACTTCCCACCCACCCTTCCCACTTTCCCAGGGGTTTGGCATCTTCCCAGATTACCTACTCACATATTAGCAGTCTATGCAAAGGTTCTAAGCTAACAAGCGTCAGTATCAGACATAGAAGAACATTTGTGTGGCATGCAGAATAAGTGCACAATTTTATGTCAGTAATAAAATGTAGATGTGCTCAAAGAATGTCAGATCAAAAAGACTAATTAGATAACCATTGGGTGCTTACAATTACAGAGAAACAACACACACAGTAATTAAATAAGCAGAGACATGGAGGCCTTGCAGATAGCCTAGACACAATCAATGCCTGTCAGAGAGATTTCTCCACAAAGTAGAGGGATGAGTCTCAGTGTCTCAGCAAGTCTCTTCACCAGCCACTGACACCACATGGATTCTTTCGACTTGAATCATAGCTCCAGCCATATTCAGTGGCCATTACTTGCACACACACAGATATACTGACACACAGACAGACATGCATATATATACACACATATACATACAATGTGCAAGCTTCTAACTGCAGAGCATTCAATAAATCTGGTGTACACTTTTTTTTTTTTTTTTAGGATATATCATACCCCCTATGAACATCAACCTGAGCTTACAACTCACTACAAATAATAGAAAAAAATATATAAAGCCATTTTGGAAAGCATATTTAAAAATACAGTTATTGCTATTTGTGACAGACACACACAAACATTTGAATAGCTCACATGTTAAGGGAGCATGGTGAATATGTAAACATTTATGCATATTGTGGCTGTGTGTGTTGGTTAAAAATACCCAAGCTGTGCATAGTGAGATAAACAGCAGTCATTGATTGAGAACAAGAGAGGATGGAACACTGCCTAGAAATTATACATATATATACAAAAAAAAAAATAATACAAATGTATTGGTGAACGAGATACAACGTGAATATTTCACACATCAACTCTTACACCGTCTGTATAAATACATACAGGGGCATACAGAGATACTATGCAGAAATAGAAGGTATAAATACATACAGGGGCATACAGAGATACTATGCTCTCTACACTAGGCTCTTACTTTGTAAACAGCAGTCATGTTTGGTATTATTTACTCGGATATGTCACACATACATACTTTTAAGATTAAATATATTGTCTGATTGCAGTCTGCAGCCTTGCTCTGCATAAACACCAACTGCATGCAGATATGGGGTGCAAACAAGCCATTCAATGCACTTTCTGTCTGCAATGCACTTACCCCCAGCACTGCAGAGGTTAATAGACCCAGAAATAAATTGTTCAAAAGAAATGCTGTATAACACATCTCACAACCAAGGGATACAGGACACAACAGCAGGACTGTATCAGTATTTTTCCCCAACATAAAGTTACTAAGAAAAAAAAAATATTTTCTATATTATATACACAATTCTGCAAAGATTGATGGAAGATTTAACCCTTAAAAGGTGAGCTGATCCAAGTCAGAGATAAGATGCAGTAAATCTCGGTAAGATCTTTCTGATGCCAGTTATAAAGATCAGTGAGGCCTACTTGGTAATGGGATGTTATAACTAATAAAACAAAATCTATTAGACCAGGACAGTCCATAGTTATCATTGACTTACCCCTCAGATGCTGCAGTTGTCCGGTCCCTGTCCCTTGGGGGGTGCTGTACAATAAGTTTAATGCAGGGGGGGGGGGGGAGGGGGGTCTGTGTGCTCTCTTGTGCTCCCTGGTGACAGGAGGTGGGTCCAGTGCTGGGGTCATTAATTGCATGCTGGTGACTAGGTGTCATTCGATGCAGGCTTGTCCCCCCTGCCTAATTTGAGACGCAAGCTCTTCCAATTTTACGCTCATGCAGGGAGCCTGCCCCCTGCTGCTCAGTCGGCTCCCCTCTGCTACAAAGGGCAGGTCCTGCAGGACTTCTAAAGGGAACGGCGTTCCTGCTGTGAAAAAAGTGCGGGAACGCCTTTCCCACACGTTCCTGCAGGACTCGAGCCCTGACTATTTCACTCTTTTCGGCAGCAGAGAGATCCTTTTTCTTTCCCATATAGCATGAAAACGGTGCTCTGCTTAATAATGTGGAACACCCTCCTTTAGTAGTTTTTCCTTAAATTGGGCTCTCCTGGCAATCTACCGTATATACTCGAATATAAGTCGAGACCCCTAATTTTACCCCAAAAAAATGGGAAAACTTATTGACTCTAGTATAGGACTAGGGTGGGAAATGCAGCAGCTACTGGTAAATTTCTAAATAAAATTAGATCCCCAAAAAATTATATTAATTGAATATTTATTTACAGTGTGTGTATATAATGAATGCAGTGTGTGTGTGTGTGTGTGTGTGTGTGTGAATGCAGTGTATGTGTGGGTGTGTGTAAATGCAGTGTGTATGTGTATGAATGCAGTGTGTGTGTGTGTATGAATGCAGTGTGTGTTTGTGTATGTGATGCAAATCCTTGTTGGGGGGGCAGTTTTATTATATTTTTTAAATTATTTTTATTATTTTAATATTTTTTTTATATTATTAATATTTTTGTTTTATTTTGTATTATTTACATTTTTATTTATTTATTTTTTCGTCCCCCCTCCCTGCTTGATACATGGCCAGGCAGGGGGGCTCTAATTCCTTGGTGGTCCAGTGCATGGGCTGTGATGGAGGGGGGCTGGCAGCGAGCTGTAACTTACCTTTCCGTCAGCTCCCTTCTCCTCCGGTCTGGTCAGCTCCCCTGTCAGCTCCACTGTAAGTCTCGCGGTGTGAGTGCCGCATGGAGCATTGCCACGGTAACCTGTGGCAACGCTCTGACCCCGCGTCTCTTGCGAGACTTGCAGTGGAGCTGACAGGGGAGCTGACCAGACCTGAGGAGAAGGGAGCTGACAGGAGCTGCAGGAAAGTTAAGTTACAGCTCGCTGCCAGCCCCCAACAGGACTGCCGGGCTTGTAATGAGCCTGGTGGTCCTGGTCTATATTATGGCAATGTAAATTGCCATAATACAGACCTTGACTCGAGTATAAGACGAGTAGGGGTTTTTCAGCACAAAAAATGTGCCGAAAAACTTGTCTTATACTCGAGTATATACTGTAATTATCACAGGTGGCCGAGATTGTTTTCAGTGATCAAAAGAGCCCTGAGACACATTGCCATCCATGAGTTAAACTGAAAAACAAAATATTTAATCTTTGTGACACTTAAATAGAATTTACATAATAATTTGGAACAGGGTGTAGAATGGCTTTAAAAAAAATTAAAAATAAAAATCCAGGTTTTGCAATTGCCCATTCAAAGTCCAGATCTCAACCCGATTGAAATGCTATGGCAGGATACTAAGAGAACTGTGCATAAATCAATATCAGCAAACCTCAATAAACTGAAGCAACTTTGTAAAAAAAAGAGTGGGCCACAATTCCTCCATAATGATGAGTCTGATAGTTATGCGGAAAACTATTACTTCACGCTGATGCTGCTAAGGGGTTTCTACAAGCTGTTGAATCATAAGGTGTACTTGGTTTCACACACTGCTTCTCTATTTTGACTTTATATTTATTATATTGTGACACAATGTAATGTCATGTGTTGTTGTTCATCTGCGGTTGTATTTACCTAATTTTAAGACCAATTTAAGAACAGATGATTAATATGACCTGATATGTCAAATCATATAATTCAGTGAGGGTGTACATTTTTTTTCCCTTCATGACTGTAGCTCAAGTTCCAGAACTTGTACAATTGAAGATTATGCTAGCTTTAGTGTACAGATAATCTTAATTTTAATAATGACAGGAGGCTTCATATTTTGCATAATCTTTCTTTACTAACTCCATAGCAGCAAAGAAAAGAGTGACATAACTGAGAACCAATCACAATGCAGTATAGAGTATAAGAGGTGTAACATATGACATCATTTCCTCTTTAAAACATGCAACATCACAAGGTTACAATGCAGAATAACATTAACGATAACTCAAAACATAAACGGTCGAACATAAGCAGATAGACTCCAAGGGAAGATTGATTGAAGTAAAATGACGATCTTCCTTGGCAAGGCGATGATGACACCTTGAATGGAGTCTGTAATGTCCTGTTTCATCTGTTGAAACGAGAATGTAAAGAGGTATTAGCTTACAAAATTGGTTGGGTAAAAACAATGAACTGTTTACCCCTTAAGATAAGATAAAACTAGTATTAAATATAGTGAATGCATTCCTCCCATCTATCAATGCTAACTAACATCCCACCCACATGGCATATAATTAAATGTGCAACAAACTCATCATAGATAACATAGCAGTCATAAAAGGAATAAAGAGATAGAATATGCATGAAACAGAGGGAGAGAAGAG
This sequence comes from Pelobates fuscus, assembly GCF_036172605.1. Taxonomy (NCBI): domain Eukaryota; kingdom Metazoa; phylum Chordata; class Amphibia; order Anura; family Pelobatidae; genus Pelobates; species Pelobates fuscus. Next base: position 250,439,509 of record NC_086320.1, read on the forward strand.
CGAGAGAGAGTAGGGAGGGAAAATACTCGCCTCCTGTCATTATTAAAATTAAGATTATCTGTACACTAAAGCTAGCATAAAATTCAATTTTATCACATGACAGGAGGCTTCGTATTTTGCAATTTCAACGCTGAGAAAGTAGAGCAAAAGCCGGATTAGATGGAGGACGGAAATAGAACGTACGAAAGGTGGATTCCCTTGTCCAGTCCGCCGCTTGCAAAATATCTGGAAGGGAGGCCCGTGCCGCGTAGGCGGAAGAGGCTGCGGCCCCTCGAACTGAGTGTGCTCCAAAACCCTGGTCTATCCCGGCAAGGGCCAAGAGCCATCTAACCCATCTGGCCAACGTAGTGACCGAGACTGGAGCGTAGGGGCGGACGTAGGAGATGAGAAGTTGACGATTGGAAGAAGGCCGCAACTTTGTGGTAGCTTCCACGTATTGACGGAGAGTAGAGACCACACAGAGTTGGGGTTCTGAGGGGGAAAAAGCATAGAAGACAGAGGAAGAGTCCGACTTTGTGCGCCGAGAAACCTGGAAGGTTACTCCCGCTGGACAAAAGGTAAATGCATCGGCATTGAAAGCGCGTACATCGGAAACCCGACTAAAGGAGACTAGGCAGAGAAGGAAAGTGAATTTTGCTGTAAGTTGGCGAAGTGATAAATTTAGGCCAAGTGATAAATAGAAGGCCAGTCCCGTAAAAACTGTAAAACTATGCCAACGTCCCAGAGTCCAGAGTATTTGGGTTCCGGGGGGCGCCGGAGGCGCATGCCGCGGAGGAGTCTACAGTTGAGCGGGTTCTGGCCTAATGGTGTTCCTTGAGTCGGCGTATGGGCCGCCGAGATGGCCGAACGTACCACGTTGATGGACCGGTACGATTTCCCCGTTGTGAATAGGGATGTGAGGAAATTCATGATGCAGGGAATAGGTTTCCTGCGATAAATATTTGGTTCACCAGTAACCCCTGAAAGAGTCCAGGCCACTAAAGGAAGCCAGTCTTCCCTGACCAGTGGATGTGGTTGTCCCATCGGGTTCCTGAGAATGGTCAGAGTATCTGGCAGGAGGAGGGGATCCTTCTTCAACAGTTCCAGGTGCTCCGGGAACCACGGCTGGCTCTGCCACAGTGGCGTGATGAGGGTAAGTGTCACCCTCTGTGTCTGGATTCGGTGTAGAACCCTCGTTATCATCGAGAATGGCGGGAATGCGTAGGCTTCGTGTTGTGGCCATTGTTGTAGGAAAGCGTCCGTCGCTAGACTCTCTGGGTCTGGGAGCCAGCTAAAGAAGTCTTTCGTTTGACGGTTGTTGCGGGAGGCGAATAAATCCAGGGAGAAAGGACCCCTTTGTGCATCCAGTATCTCGAAAACCTGAGGGTCTAATTGCCAGTTGCTGGCGTCCCGCCAGTGGCGTGAGTACCAGTCTGCTGTCATGTTGGATTCCCCTGGAAGATGTTCCGCCAACAATGTGATGTTGCAGGGCAGGCAGTAATCGAAGATTTCCTTCGTGAGTTCTAATAGTGCCTGAGAGCGGGTGCCTCCAAGTCGGTTGATGTGTCTTACCGCTGAGACATTGAGACAGGATGCAACAGTTGGATCGTTCCTTTGCTAGGCTGCGAATGGCGAACGATCCTGCCAAGAGCATAGAGAGTTCTTGGGGAGTCCACACTCCTCCCGTGGAGGAGGTGGCGTCCGTTGCTCCCCAGTCTGGCGTCTGACTCTAGTATGAAGTCTGGTTGGTTTCCGAATATGGCCCGGCCGTTCCAAGCCTGCATGCAGTTCTGCCACCATTGCAATTCTTCCCGAACCTCGTCCGACATAGGGACCAGTTGGTCGTAAGTCGGGTTTCTGTGAAGGAACCTCGTCTTGAGGCGTTGCATGGCTCCGTAATGTAGGGGTCCGGGAAAGATGGCTTGGATGGCGGAGGAGAGAAGGCCCACGATCCGTGCCAGTAGTCGTTATGGTATGGACGTCAGTCGAAGTACTTTCCGAATTTCTCTGCGGATGGTGGCAATCTTTGCGGCCGGAAGGCGTAGAGTACACGATGTTGAGTCTATCTCGAACCCTAGAAATTCGATCACCTGAACGAAGCCCAGTGATTCGGGATAGGTGTACAGCGTATTCTGTGTGACTCTTTAGGGTCCTGGCATCCTCGTCGAATATCAAGATGTCGTCGAGGGAGACGATGCATTTTATGCCTTGGGCCCTCAGTTTCACCATTACCGGCTTCATAATTTTGGTGAAACACCATGGTGCTGAACTGAGGCCAAACGGGAGACCGGTGAATTGCCAAGGTGTCCCGTGCCAGTAGAAACGGAGATATGATCGACTCCTTTCGTGCACAGGGATGGTAAGGTATGTGTCCTTGAGGTCTAGACGCGTGAACCAGTCGTTGTCTCGAAGTAGGTCCCATAGGAGATGGATACCTTCCATCTTGAAGTGGCGATATACCACGTAGGAATTCAGTTCCCTGAGGTTGATGATGGGTCGGAATTCTCCTGTCTTTTTCCTGACCAGGAAAATATTGCTGTAAAATCCTGAGGGGTCCGGAGCCGGTTGGATGGCACCTTTGAAATGTAAGTCCTGAAGTTCCGCGTCTATCACACCAGCGTCTGTCTGAGATAGTTGAATCGGGCGAGGTGGGGTCTGTTGGAGCGGCGTCGTCTCGAATTCTATTTGATAGCCCCGTACTGTCCGCAGTATCCATGTGTCTGAGGATAGGTCTGCCAAATTCTGGGAAAAAAAGAGAAACACATCCTGCGATACGGCAGGGGGTTAGAGATAGGATAGAAAGGTGGCTTACCGTTGGAGAATCTCGCTCTGAAGCGTCCTCGACCGCCACGACCACGGTCCGATCCCCTAAACTGGTGGAATCGATGGCGGACAGATGAGTCCATGTAGAATGACTGTGTCCTGGTTGTGCGGGGGCCGGATGGCCAGAAACGGCTGGTGGCACGCCCCCTCTGCCGACCAGCCCTCCCAAAAACACCTAGAGTGTTGGATCCACAGAATACTTTCCGCATGGACGTTTGCGCCTTATTGGGGGATGTAAAGATATTTAACCTCTTATTGAGCTCAGTAAGGAAGGCCTCTCCAAACAGTTTGCCCTGTGCCAAAGGGCCCAATTCCTTATCCCCCAGTTCGACAAGCTTGTCATCAATTCTGAATAGTGCTGCTCGGCACCTCTCCGAAGAGAAACGAACGCGAGCGCCTAATACAAGGTGTTCGCGGGAAATTTGCCGAACGCTAGGCGTTCGGCAAAATAAACAAATTGAAACGAATGAACGGTTAAAGTGGCGTTCGAAAAACGAATACAACGAGCGAATGCAAAATAAAGAGCGGGAAATACCGCGATAACAAACTGACACTGGGAATTAGAGGTGAAGATGGCGAAAAAGCCGTTAAGACCTCTAATAAAGGGAAAGGGACATAATAGAAGTTCCCAGAGCCAGGGGAAGAACCCCAGAACAGAGGGGAAAGTCCGCAAAAGGAATATAGGAAGTAATTAGCAATATAATAATAGTAACAGTAGTTTACAAAATGGAAATGAAATACAGAAATAATGAAAGGACAGAGGATAAACCAAATCTGTACTTATCTTGTGATGGAGCAGCAAAGAAAGTCATACGTTACACGTCTTATACTCTATACTGCATTGTGATTGGTTCTCAGTTATGTCACTCTTT